>NC_054567.1:1203734-1336234 GCF_017654505.1 Polyodon spathula | reverse complement strand
ATAAGAATATAAGAAAGTTTACAAACGAGAGGAGGCCATTCGGCCCATCTTGCTCGATTGGTTGTTAGTAGCTTATTGATCCCAAAATCTCATCAAGCAGCTTCTTGAAGGATCCCAGGGTGTCAGCTTCAACAACATTACTAGGGAGTTGATTCCAGACCCTCACTATTCTCTGTGTAAAAAAGTGCCTCCTATTTTCTGTTTTGAATGCCCCTTTGTCTAATCTCCATTTGTGACCCCTGGTCCTTGTTTTTTTTTTCAGGTCGAAAAAGTCCCTTGGGTCGACATTGTCAATACCTTTTAGAATTTTGAATGCTTGAATCAGGTCTCCACGTAGTCTTCTTTGTTCAAGACTGAACAGATTCAATTCTTTTAGCCTGTCTGCATATGACATGCCTTTTAAACCCAGAGTAATTCTGGTTGCTCTTCTTTGCACTCTTTCTAGAGCAGCAATATCTTTTTTATAGCGAGGTGACCAGAACTGCACACAGTATTCAAGATGAGGTCTTACAAGTGCATTGTACAGTTTTAACATTACTTCCCTTGATTTAAATTCAACACTTTTCACAATGTATCCGAGCATCTTGTTAGCCTTTTTTACAGCTTCCCCACATTGTCTAGATGAAGACATTTCTGAGTCAACAAAAACTCCTAGGTCTTTTTCATAGATTCCTTCTCCAATTTCAATATCTCCCATATGATATTTATAATGCACATTTGTATTTCCTGCGTGCAGTACCTTACACTTCTCTATTAAATGTAATTTGCCATGTGTCTGCCCAGTTCTGAATCTTGTCTAGATCATTTTGAATGAACTTTGCTGCTGCAATAGTGTTTGCTACTCCTCCTATTTTTGTGTCGTCTGCAAATTTAAAATTGTTTGCTTACTATACCAGAATCTAAATCATTAATGTAGATTAGCAATAGCAGAGGACCTAATACTGATCCCTGTGGTACTCCATTGGTTACCACACTCCATTCTGAGGTTTCTCCTCTAATCAGTACTTTCTGTTTTCCACATGTCAACCACTCCCTAATCCATGTACATGTGTTTCCTTGAATCCCTACTGCGTTCAGTTTGAGAATTAATCTTTTATGCAGGACTTTGTCAAAAGCTTTCTGGAAATCTAAATAAACCATGTCATATGGTTTGCAATTATCCATTATCGATGTTGCATCCTCAAAAAAATCAAGCAGGTTAGTTAAACACAATCTCCCTTTCCTAAAACCATGTTGACTGTCTCCCAGGACACTGTTACCATATAGGTAATTTTCCATTTTGGATCTTATTATAGTTTCTATAAGTTTGCATATAATAGAAGTCAGGCTTACTGGTCTGTAGTTACCTGGTTCCTGTAAGTCATTTCCAGAACAGCAATGCCTCTCAGTCCACATGCTTTTTGGGTGCTAATTGTAGATAAATTACACTTGTGATTACATTCTCTGAGAAAAGAGAGCAGACGGCTTATGTTCTATTCTCTAGCTTGTGAACGCCTCTGCACCTGCTTCATTTCTTATCATTTGGATTGATTTACTAAGATATATCTTTGTACAAACTATTATGCAAATTAACCCTGTTTTTGAGTTGTAACAAACAGACCTAAGCCCTCAGCCAACCATTTATAGATCCCAGAATAAGAACAAGTTACTGCACCAAAAAAAAATTAATTATTCAATACAGAAGGTCTGTATAACAGCAAAAAAATGAATTCAGGGTTCACATTGCTATGCAAAAAAAAAATATTAGGAAATATTTATTAATACTCAATGTTACTTATAAACACTTAATATCCTCAGCACACATTTAGCTCAATATAACTGCCACAATAACATATCGTGTATCCACGGCTAATCGGGAGATAGCCGAGTAAAAATTCCATACAACAAAACAAATCAATAAATCAAAAGTCTGAGAACATAAGAATATATCATAAAGTAAGGTTTGAAAAATCCTCTTTGCAAAAAGCAAAAGTCCCAAACCAATTGTTCATTAGTTTAACCAAGGAAAAAAAAAATGTACGTATCCAAAAAAAACAAAAAAAATAATTGTAATCCACCCAGCAAGGTTGGAAGAAAAAGGAAGATCTCACCCCAGCCCAGGAAAGGAAGATCTTACCCCAGCCCAGGAAAGGAAGATCTCACCCCAGTCCAGGAAAGAAAGATCTCACCCCAGTCCAGGAAAGAAAGATCTCACCCCAGTCCAGGAAAGGAAGATCTTACCCCAGCCCAGGAAAGGAAGATCTCACCCCAGTCCAGGAAAGAAAGATCTCACCCCAGTCCAGGAAAGGAAGATCTCACCCCAGTCCAGGAAAGGAAGATCTTACCCCAGTCCAGGAAAGGAAGATCTCACCCCAGTCCAGGAAAGAAAGATCTCACCCCAGTCCAGGAAAGGAAGATCTCACCCCAGCTCAGGAAAGGAAAATGTTGTCTGACCAGATGATCTAAAGTTGATTCAGCTTTGATGATTGATAAATCTGAACAGGTAAGAAGAAGATACAATGCAGAAAACAGCAGGTTTGAAAAAATAAGCCAGTAATTTCCAGAAATAAACAAACACTCTGGCTAGCGGGGAAAAAAAACAAAGAGCCTAACTTAACTTCAAACTGTTTACATGAAAAGTTAAATGAAGTTGTGTTTCTTTGTTTAGAACACAAAAGGTGAGCAATTTTGAAAAGAAACTATAAAAAAATAATAAAATCACCTGAGTGAGGGAAAACGCAATTTCGAATGACTGGTATGTAAGACTCTAGCCTGCATTAACATATGTTCATTACAGATTGAAAACAAACATGGTTTAAACTTTATCACAGGATATAAGAAGATAATGATATATTTACCTGGCCAGGCATAATACCAGTTTAAATAAAAAACTGGCAAATGATGCAATTCTAGCACCACACATTGTAGCAATGCCACAGACTCTTGAGCAAAACTGACTGAAATCCACATTCGGGCTCTATTTAGCCTGATAGATGATGACTGGAATACAGTATTGGATTTTGTGTGTACATTTTCTTATAATTCCTACGTTTGGTATTATGAAGGAGTAACATTGCCATGTGACTCATAAGAGACACAGAGATTGTAAAGGCAGTTCAGTGTTATCAATAACTCAGCAGCCTTTGAAAAGTTCTTTGACTGTTTCATATCTTTCCAGTTACTGCATCGTATGTCAAATTAATTATATTACATGCAAATAAAGGTCTACGGTCCACATATGAGAATATAACAATTGTATAAATTCAACCATATTGTAAGTGATTCTGTATTCCATGGCCAATTAAGTGACTGTGTTCAGTAAGAGATGCAATGAGAGCACTAAACTATCTTGATTTTAACCCAGGTTTCAGTACTGCCACGCCCTCCCCTCCTTCTATTCTTGTTTACTGAAAGTCACAAGATAAACCATAAAGGCATTACATGACAGCTTACATGAGGCATGCCCCAGGCAAGTGCATTCTCACTTACAGTACACACAGGAAACAACGACCAACCCAGACCCTATACTTTATTTGTATTCTTTTTCAGTATAGCTAAATAGCTAAAAAAATGCCATTCTCAAAATAACTTGAACGACCACTTCGAGTCTGAGCTGTGTAAGTGAAGCAGTGTAGCACATGAGTCTGCAATGTATACCGAGTCTGAGCTGTGTAACTGAAGCAGTGTAGCACATGAGTCTGCAATGTATACCGAGTCTGAGCTGTGTAAGTGAAGCAGTGTAGCACATGAGTCTGCAATGTATACCGAGTCTGAGCTGTGTAACTGAAGCAGTGTAGCACATGAGTCTGCAATGTATACCGAGTCTGAGCTGTGTAACTGAAGCAGTGTAGCACATGAGTCTGCAATGTATACCGAGTCTGAGCTGTGTAAGTGAAGCAGTGTAGCACATGAGTCTGCAATGTATACCGAGTCTGAGCTGTGTAACTGAAGCAGTGTAGCACATGAGTCTGCAATGTATACCGAGTCTGAGCTGTGTAAGTGAAGCAGTGTAGCACATGAGTCTGCAATGTATACCGAGTCTGAGCTGTGTAACTGAAGCAGTGTAGCACATGAGTCTGCAATGTATACCGAGTCTGAGCTGTGTAACTGAAGCAGTGTAGCACATGAGTCTGCAATGTATACCGAGTCTGAGCTGTGTAAGTGAAGCAGTGTAGCACATGAGTCTGCAATGTATACCGAGTCTGAGCTGTGTAAGTGAAGCAGTGTAGCACATGAGTCTGCAATGTATACCGAGTCTGAGCTGTGTAACTGAAGCAGTGTAGCACATGAGTCTGCAATGTATACTGAGTCTGAGCTGTGTAACTGAAGCAGTTTCTACATATTGTATTTTTATGTATTTTTACTAAGTTCTTTCATATTTAATCGAATGGCAATAACTTGTATATTGACAAATTCTGTTGAGTACTATGTAGGCCCACTTTTGCTCATTCTACAGTAATTCTTCTTTTTTATATGAGTGTGATCTTTGAACAACTTCAGTCTTAAGCCTCCCATAGCCTATTCTAAACTAGTGAACTGAGTCAGTGCTCCTGGGAATCAAAACTGCAGCCCTCCAGTCCAGACTCACACCCTGCTGCCCACTGACGGCTCATCTTCTTGCTTCATTTGGTAAGAATTTCCTGTTGGGAGTTTCAAATTCCATTCTTAGACTAGATCATGAGGAAGTTATCCAATAATATTGGGTAATTATAGAGAAAATGTCGATTTTATCTGGGCACAATTTCTGAAAGGGAAGCTCCAGAACAAAACAATTGTACATAGACATGATGACAGTTAAGCACCAGACTCAACCATATACTGTGCATAATGAACAGAATCCACCTTGCAGAATTACTGCATAAGAGAAGCTCTATGTGACTACTCCAACTTCCACAAGTGCCTATACAATTCAGTGTGTTTAAACTGCTAATATTAATATAATAAAATATGTTCAATTCCACAGCTATTTTAAAACACTGGAATTATTTAGCGTTTTTACATTGTTACTGCTATTCTGATATTATTAAATTAATAAATCAAGTCTTAATCTGACAAACAGTACCTCTGTCATGTATGTTCACATTTTACTGTACAGTACGATAGTTCAGTAGAATACTGCATCAATTATACATCTGAGCCACTTTTGAATGTAGGTGATAGAATTGCAGTGCTGTAGATTGATTCAGGGTAGTGCTATCACCACGGAACAGACAGTGAAGCAGAGCTTTTATTGGACAAAGGCTAGAAGGATTGCAGTGCTCAAAGACAAACACTGCCAGGCATGTCTGACATTGCTGCTATTTCCCTGTCACAAGAATGTGAAAATTGTATCTGGGGGAAAGGAATCGAGGCGAAGGCTGTTACTGGAAACTATCAGTTATTATGTCTAGCAAAAAATAAGATCATCAATTGATTTTATAATAACCCCTCCAGCAAGTATTAGACAGGATGACTGCATGCACAGCGATTGGAGAAGTGTGTTTGTTATTCATTTGATTCCACGTATACCCCTTGATGCTAAATATCTTGTTGTCTCTGGTATGTATAATAAATAGATAATCGTCTACTCTTCAAACACATGCAACATATTTCAACAAGCAAGCCATCTCACAAATGCAGTGGTACCCTTAAATATGATAGGAACGCATAATGGCTGAGGGAGAGGCATTTAACAATATTCTCAATCTACTTGAAAGCAGCTCAGAATGTCTGTTTATGGAGGCAAATTGGCAAAAAACACCAAGTTAGCTAAGTAACAGTCCAAATTGGATTTTGATACAAAGACCTTGGTAAAGAGGCTTGTACATATTTAAAGTGTGAAAGCACCACTCTTTAAGATCAGACTGATAAAGCCCATTGTGAGGCATTAGCACTCTCTGTTTGAACAGCTGGTTTGCATGTCTGATGGATCAGATCCAGATTTGGAGAACAGAGCCACACATGCCAGGCATTGTGAGAGAAGCTCACAGCACCATCAAGTCTCTCTGCTAGTACTGGCACATTTCACAGACTCAAACCGGCAGCTACTGTACTACCAAATGTGTGAAGCAGGTGACAGCTGCTTTGGTTAAGAGGATTGATAATGGGTTCAGTTTCCTGAAGCCCTCCACTGGGAACTGAATATTAGGCAGGGGTTTTACTACATGCCCTTGTAAATAGGACCAATGTTGTTGCTGGGAGCACTGGAGTGCACCCTCTGTTACTACCTGCCTTTTAACAAAGTCTTGCTAATTGTAGTGATAGAGAGCAGTTTCAAGGTAGCTTATGATGTCAACTGAGTCTTTGTACTTCTTAGAAACAATTTAATTTTGTTAGTTTAAACTATCTCCACTCTGAGACACAGACCTGCTTTTTCTTTCCACTGCAATATAACATTGTAGCCCTTTTCTTATCTGATCTGTTATCACTGAAGCACAGTGACGCTAAAGGCTTTAAAGTCTGTGTCAAAGAAAACTGGAACAACTGGGAAATTATCCTGCAATATGTCACACATTTCTGTGGATTGAATTTAACACATCTGTAAATACAGTACATGTCCTGACATAAAATAAAAACATTATGTTCTATGTGGATATCTAGGAATGCATTGTTCCCAGAACATAACAGTTCCTTACTCAATGAGTTTTATTCCAGACACACCTCAGTCTGTCCTGACTGCCTGACTCTGCCCTTGACTGGCACAATAGCAGGCACTCTTATACGTTCCCTTAACTTCAGTTACGAAAAATAACATGCCAAAGCAATCCTAGTCTGTTCCATAAGCAGTAGTCCAACGAGATCTTCAATCCTATTCCATACATGTCCCTTAATCTGTTATTGTTACAATGAAGTGCCGGTCGTTAAGAACCAAATTGAATCTAGCTTAAAAAGACACTTTCAAGTAGGAAACATACTTTAATAGCTGGGCCACCTTTAAAATACAGAGGATGCTAAAATGTACATAATTAAAATGTTTGCTGTCCCATACTAGAAAGATTGTTTCCAGTAAATGCAATGGATTGCTTCAGGAGTGAGAAGAGAATATAGAAGCAATGTTTTTGATTTTTTTCCTGTGACAAATGCTACAAGATCATCTTGAACTATTGCCAGCAAATGCTGAATAAAAACCTGCTGCTTTTTTAAGTAGGTTTTAGTGCTTTTTGATGATGCCTATTCTACTTCCTCTGTTCTATACAATATGCATCCAGTGAGTTCCATTCTTTTGGAATATTTGGTGTAACTTTAGAATGAGTGCTTACCGTCTCGTCACCCTTCAGAAAGCAGACAATGCAAAAAATGTAAATAATTGTTACAGTGATTATAGCCTGTTACAGTCTGTTTCAGTGATTACAGTATGTTGCAGTGATTACAGTATATTACAGTAATGATGGTCTGTTACAGTGATTACAGTCTGTTACCGTGATTACAGTATGTTGCAGTGATTACAGTCTGTTCCAGTGATTACAGTCTGTTACAATGAGTATATTATGTTGCACTGATTACAGTCTGTTACAGTGATTACAGTCTGTTATAGTGATTATAGTCTGTTTCAGTGATTACAGTCTGTTCCAGTGATTACAGTCTGTTATGGTGATTATAGTCTGTTTCAGTGATTACAATCTGTTACAGTGATTACCGTCTGTTTCAGTGATTACAGTCTGTTTCAGTGATTACAGTCTGTTTCAGTGATTACAGTCTGTTCCAGTGATTACAGTCTGTTATGGTGATTATAGTCTGTTCCAATGATTACAGTCTGTTACAGTGATTACCGTCTGTTTCAGTGATTACAGTCTGTTTCAGTGATTACAGTCTGTTCCAGTGATTACAGTCTGTTATGGTGATTATAGTCTGTTTCAGTGATTACAATCTGTTTCAGTGATTACAGTCTGTTTCAGTGATTACAGTCTGTTATGGTGATTACAGTCTGTTACAGTGAGTATAGTCTGTTTCAGTGATTATAGTCTGCCCAACATGAAGTGACATGAAATGGGTTCCATTCAGCACCCCCCACCAACTTTCTTTCAAGTCTATGACACTTCTTATCTCTTCGAGTCTATGACACTTCTTATCTCTTCGAGTCTATGGCATGTCTTATTATCTCGAAGTGCACTCTAGTGCATTGGCCATGACAGCGGCAAAAGTGATTTAAAAATATGCTTTTTTAATACTAATTAGAATGTAGTAGGTTGCTCGTGTGTTCATTTAAGTATTAACCAGAACACCTAAACAATGGCCTAACCTGGTAACATTGTATTTGTATATCTCTGATGGAAGTGCACACAAGAACCTGAGATAGAGCAGATTGGAATCAGACCACTAATTACTGAAACAGGCAGAGACTGACTGAAACAGGGCAACAGATTGGCATAGAACAAATTAGCAAAATAATAAAACAAAATGAAAAAACAAAATAGTCCAATGGCAGCACTTTGGATTGCCCTTTGGTGAAACAGGATGTAGTACTACTGGTTCTCCAGCAGGTGGAACTCGTGGCCTGCATTGTTCTGGGCTTGTCCATAGGCATTGCTTCATACTATATTACAGTACTCTGTTTCTCTGAGAGTGCTCTCTTTCAAATAATCTTCACCAAAAAAAAAACCTGTTTCATTTCCTACCATGCATTTTAATGTCTCTTTTAACCAACAGCAGAAGCAAACAGCTACACACCCTCTAAACTACCTCATTCAACAGATTACTAATCCTGGTAAATAACAATCTATTCAGTCTGCATGATAGGACTCTGATTTCCCTTCCACATGGGTAGGTCCACTATAGCACTTCCACTTTTGCTAATCAGTGTAGTTTATGTGCCAGAATGTTCTTAATTGTGCACTTTTCATAGATTAGGGTAATGAGTGCTTGTGTTTCCATTTTTGAAAGATTACTGAGTTTGCATCTTTACAGTCAAATCAGTCATCAACTCATAAACATTAGGCAGTTCCTGCTGGCAAGGTTAAAGGTTTCAAAAAAGGTTGTTTTTCAGACCATGACCATGTTGATAATTAAGAGTTACTTATTGTAAAGATTGTCACTGGCTACAAAGCATGCCGGTCATTGGCTGAAGGAGCTAGTTGGTTAATGAAAGGAATGAAGATGTTCCCGTTAATGACTGACAGGTAAAGCAGGGCAGGGCAGAATAATGATCAGCACCATTTCTAGAACAGATCAATGAAATGCAGTGTAAACATATGTTCTACCATGTTATACTGTTTAGCTTCCTCAGCAAGTCTGAAAAGTGCAGAATAAAAGAGTAAGTGAAACGAAACCAATTACTAACAAATAAAACCATCCATTAGGAATACGGCCCGTTTTGATTCAACGGTGAGCTTTGACATTTTACCAGTGCTCTCACTATATATAGAAACCTCATTACCAGCAATAACAGAAAGCTATGATTCCAGAACGTTCTGCTGGGCTGGGTCCTTCTAGTTATTCCTTTAAACCTCTTCTTAAGAAGCCCACCCTTGATCCCACTGCTCCTAAAAATTACAGACCTATTTTCAATCTCTGTTTTCTGTCCAAAGTGTTAGAAAGAGTAGCGACTGGTCAGATTTCTTGATGCACACAATATTTCAGACCGGCTTTAAGCCCTATCATAGTACTGAGACAGCACTAATCCGAGTAGTGAATGATGTTCTGCTGTCCTTTGACTTGGGCTCACCTTCAGTTCTTGTTTTACTTGATTTAAGTGCAGCTTTTGACCCCATTGATCACTCTCTCTTTTAATTGATCGTCTTAAACATTTGGTGGCATTGTCAGGCATTGTCTTGTCTTGGTTCTGGTCCTATCTCTCAAACAGATTTCAGTTTATAAAAATTGAAGAGGAGACGTCCTCTTTATCAGAGGGTACGTGTGGGGTCCCTCACGATTCAATTCTATTTTATTTTCTCTTTATAAGTTACACTGGGTGACATTATTCGTAGACATGGAGTTAGTTTCCACTGTTATGCTGATGATACTCAGCTTTACCTGTCCCTCATGGTTAATAACTTTTTAATGTTAAATTCAGACAAAATAGAAGTGATGATACTGAGGCCTCAGAGAAAACATGAAGATACATATTTGATTGATCTATCTGATGGACTCTGTACAGATGTTAGGGCAAATGTAAAAAACCTAGGTGTTATATTTGATACAGAACATTCCTTCAAAGCACACATTAAAAATGTCACAAAAATTTCCTTTATATTAAATTTCCAAAATATTGCAAGAATGAGAAGCAGGATGCAGAGAGATTCAAGCACGCGTTTATATCCTCTAGGATTAAATAGAGTTAGCTTTAGAATAGATTTTAATGTATTGCTGCTAACTTAAGGGTTTAAATGGTCTCGCTCCTCCATACCTTAAAGATCTTTGGAACCCTATGTCCCCCATTGCCCGCTGGGTGCTGGCTTATGCCTCATATTGTTCCCACTGTTTTTTATTTATTTATTTATTTATTTATTTTTCTAGATTTAAATCATATTTTTATAACAGTTTATATATTCTGTTTTGTTTTTATTCTGTTATTTTTTAAAAAGCTTACTGTTGTTCAGCAATATGTATTGTTTTTGCCTTTGTGAAGCGCTTTGTGGCGACTTGTTGCAAAAGGCGCTATATAAAAATAAAATTGAATTTAATTGAATTGAAGATTCAACAAGCACCAATGCTCACAATGGAGTGAATGGATCTGCACCATCTCAAACTGAGAATCTAGTATAATTCAACAAGCACCAATGCTCACAATGGAGTGAAAGGATCTGCATCATCTCAAACTGAGAATCTAGTATAATTCAACAAGCACCAATGCTCACAATGGAGTGAAAGGATCTGCATCATCTCAAACTGAGAATCTAGTATAATTCAACAAGCACCAATGCTCACAATGGAGTGAAAGGATCTGCATCATCTCAAACTGAGAATCTAGTATATTACACAATGGTTCCCTCATTCCATAAGGAACACATTATATGTCAAGGTCATTCATACATTCTTCTGCTACCCTCAGTAGAGCCAGGTGTAATGAGCTTTTTCAGCAGATTGCAGGGCAGGAACAGCTTTGTAATTACATTGTAATAACTGGGTAACAGTACAGGTAACTTCCATAACATGCTTCATGCACCAGTGGTTACCATGTAAAAGCAGAACACATTTACAGTTACTTGGTTATTACCATGTTTCCCATTTCATCATCAATTCTCTCAAAATGTGTTACTAATGAAAACTAAATCAATAATCAGCATATTGCCTGGTAGGGTATAAAACACATGAATTGTAATGTTCTAACAGCGATTATGAAGTCAAAAAGACATCTTTAACGTAGAATCTGATCAACACCATTCCTTTGGAAATAATCAGTAGCTATTGTAACAGACATAGCATATTAACAGTCCTTAACAGCAATTACGCACTGACATTACCTAAGTGATGCGTAATTGTCTTCAACTTATACAACAGACAGGTCAAAACAATAAAGATCTTTGTACCAACAATAATGTAAAGCAAAGACACATGCAAAAATACCATGGTAACTGTTACAAAAGGACATTTAATACAATAATATAACATGCGTTTGGGTTATTAATTATAGGCTAATGCAAAAATATATAGAAATACATTGGCTAATGAATGCATCTGTTTTTTTTGAGTTGGGGTGAAAAAAGTTGTTGATATGGTTATACGTTTTGTAAAGTACACATTTATTTCTTATCTGTTCTCAACTAAGATAAAAACCATCATCTTATATTTAAAATTCACTCCACTGCCTAGCTTTTTCTTCTTATATCTGAACCCAACATCTTTCCTGACAAGACTGTAAAGTTTCCATCAAACTTGGCTTGCAGGAGCCTAGCCCTCACTATGAAGGGCTTTCTGCAACCCAACTGCTTGCCCCTGCATGGATTCAATATCCTCCTTTCAATACCAGCAGGGCAGATCATCTCCTCATAACCAATGACTCAGCAAGTACATAGAGGTCCTCAACCCCATCTCCTCATGACCAGTGAAGCAGCAGGTACACAGCGGTCCTCATACCCATCTCCTCATGGCCAGTGAATCAGCAAGGACACAGCGGTCCTCATACCCATCTCCTCATGGCCAGAGAATCAGCAAGTACTCAGCGGTCCTCAAGGTCAACCCCATCTCCTCATGGCCAGTGAATCAGCAAGTACACAGTATCTTCATACCCATCTCCTCATGGACATTGAATCAGCAGGTACTCAGCGGTCCTCATGGTCAACCCCATCTCCTCATGGCCAGTGAATCAGGAAGTACACAGTGGTCCTCATACCCATCTCCTCATGGCCAATGAATCAGCAGGTACACAGTGATCCTCTAGGTCATCCCCATCTCCTCATGGCTAGTGAATCAGCAAGTACACAGTGGTCCTCAAGGTCATCCCCATCTCCTCATGACCAGTGAATCAACAGGTACACAACCGTCCTCATACCCATCTCCTCATGGCCAGTGAATCAGCAAGTACACCATGGTCTTCATATCCCTCTCCTCATAGTCAGTGAATCAGCAAGTGCACAGAGGTCCTCTTTTCCATCTCCTCAATCATACCCATCTCCTCATGGCCAGTGAATAAGGAAGTACACAGCGTTCCTCAAAGGTCCTCATACCCATCTCCTCATGGCCAGTGAATCAGCAGGCACACAGGCCCCTTAGATTACTTCTTTAGATATTTTTTTCATCAGTGTCTGCTATACATGTTCACACAACTTGGCTCTTTTTGTGTCCTTCTTAAATTCTAGATGTCCTTCATAGATTTGTATTTTAATTGGTTGATTGCTTGGTAGTACTAATTTTGAGAACGGCATGACTAGTAATCTTTCTGTGAAATAAGGCTAAATCTACATAATACCGACTGTAGTTTGGCTGAATTTTAACATCTGTTATAACTAGGAGTTTAGGTTTTAAATGATATGTTAATATATAAACACTGACATGGTTTACATGCAGTTTAGAAACTCCGAATTGTCTCTTTGTTGTTGTGAGAATGTGACGCAGCAGCACAAATCACATACATTCAAACAAGGCACTCACCTAAAAACTTCTTGTAATCCTAGTTTAAGAGAGCTGCACTGAATCAGTCGTTGCACAAGGCCAAACTGGAATGCAGACAGAAACATTTAAATATTCCCTCTCATGTTTTAATATTAATTAGGTCATTTGAATTTTGAAAGAATAATTTATTTTCTTAAAAGAACACTACCTGTAAATCAAAATTGCGCAAAAGGTAAGACCAAAATAACGTGCCAAAAAGGTAAGACTTATTTTGTATTTTTGCATGTAACCCACGCCACTGTTTTGTGTTCATGGTACAAGACACTGCATTGTAGAAGTAAAGCTTATGCTATGCTTGTTATCTGTGCTGTTGTTTGATTTGCATTGTGTTTCAATAGAAGTAAAGCTTATGCTATGCTTGTTTTCTGTGCTGTTGTTTGATCTTAGCAGCTGTCAGAATGCTTCGGCACAGTAACACTCCAGCCCAGATTTTCTAGCAAGCTCTATAAAAGTAAGGCAGTTACTTTATCACATGCTATTTGTAGAACTGATTTTTTTATGACACACCAAAACTAATAGGAACATTTTCTGTAAAAATGTCAGAATCTGCGTTTGTAATATTACACAGTGCACCATTCTACATAGAGTGTTCCAGGAGACTGGACTGGCTGTGCTTTCTGCAGAATAACACCTGCACTTACTGATAACACCCTTATCTGTTCCCAGTTTCCAAACTGCAAAGCTTAAAGGCTTTCATTCCCAACACCTTTCTAAATCTGTAGGCGACAGTAGTAAACTTAAATGTAAGTCTGCTAGTTGAATGCTCACCCAGTAATAGGTGAAACTCAGCATGTGTCTGTCAGTCTGCAGTGGTCACCAGTGCACATACATACAGAGGTCCTAATAATCTCTGGCTCCTGTAATCTAGCGGTTCGATATTTTGTACACTGCATGATGTATACAGGTATGGACAAAAGGTTTACATCACCTATAGAATTAACTAATTTTGCTTCAGTCGAATGAAACCCACTGAATAATGTTATGCTGACATATTGAATTACATACCGCTTTATAGTTTTCCATGTACTTAATGAAAAACTTGACAAAAATTGAAAAATATGACATGTCCAATTCTAACATGAAACACTGTACTACTATTATGGCTTCCGGTAGACTTTTGCAATATCAGTTTGTATTTTCTTTGATTACATGATGTCAAATAAAAGATCCAAATTATGTTCATATAGTTTATTTTTATTTTTAATTATGGTCTCAATACTAAAATTGTAGGTGATGCTAAACATTGGGCCACAGCTGTACATGCAGTTTATCAGATTAAAACTCTCCTGCCCTCACCTTCAATGCCCTTCATCACACAAGTCCCGAGTACCTCCTCTACCTGCTGACCCGTTGTGTCCCTGCCTGCAAGCTGAGGTCCTCCGACTCTGGCCTGCTTCTTATCCCAAAGCAAAAGTGCACCTCACTTGGAGAACACTCGTTTAGCTTCATGACTCCGACTCTTTGGAACTCTCTCCCAGCTTTGGTGCGTGATGCTCCCACAGTCACTCGCTTTAAATCAACTCTCAAGACCCATCTGTTCTCTTTTGCTTTCCATACTCTTTAAGCCTGATATCTGCTATTAGTTGCTGTGTTGCTGCTACTGTTTGATACATTATGTTACTATCGGGTATTATGCACTTTCCACTGTTTTTAATGTACTATTTCATGTATTATACTACTATCATGTTTTCTGCACTTTCCACTGTATTTAATGTATTATGGATTGTTGTTTTTTTTTTTGTTTTTTTTTACTGTGTATCATGGATGAAGACAATCAGTACATAAGGGTCCATATCTGAAGAGGACCAAAACATGCAACATAAAACGCAGCTAGATTCAGGGAGTGATGCTGACAATGCATTTCAAACATTTTCAAATGCTCTTTCTGTTTGTTATAGGTTTAGTCTTCCACAATGCCTCTGTTGTTTAGAATACATTTTGTTGGCTTCATTCGGTAAAATCCCCTATGCATTGTTCGCAGCACATTGGCGTTTGTATTGAGAGTGCTGGATTGTAGTACACAGTGGAAATAAACATTGGTCACAGCCCCTCAAGACAGAAAGGAATGTGATGTTTATAATTAAGGCTGGACTTTTTTCACAGTGATCATAGATGTACCCATTGCCGTGTAATATGTAGTTCCCTGTGAAAATGTCAATTTCTGAAAGAAAAGTGTAAATATCCATATTTTTATCACTTAAAACTGAATACAGCAAGCATTAGCCTTTTTAACGCACTGCCTGTTGCACTGCATTTAGGAACCTGGCAGCCGGTTTGGTTTGCTTCTCGTAAATGATTGAACACATGCTGCATATTCATTTTTTAATGTCTTTAATGAAAAAGACACCAGCTGCATCAAAGACAAGAAATATTTATACTAAAGAGATCGCTCTGTCCAGTACCAGAAGGGACATTTCGTTCATGTGTCTATTGTTATTTTTATATTTATTTATTTTTGATAGTTCACTGATGATGAAAATAGAATGACTTAAAAAGGTGGACATAAAAAATGAAATATTCTACAGTTTAGCATTTACAGTTTTTCAGATAAGCAATTGCTTTAAATATTTAATAACATTTGCTGTACAACAACTCTGGAGAAAATTATCCATTTCTAATGTGGCTGCACTATGTGTGCTTTAATAAATATGATGTATAATTGTGAAATATCTATTTTTAGATTGTGAAATAAGCAATTTTACAGCCCTATTTATAATTTTAATGGAAAGTCAGCCAAAATGACAACTGTTCAAGCTGGGTTTGAAAGATATGTTTCTAAAATAACCTCCTTCCTACCACTAGATGAGAGCGACCCGTCAAACCACACACACAAGCCACTTCCCCTGCCACTCATTAACTAGCTAGTCTGTTACCAAAGCAGCACAGTGTGTGTGTGTATGTGTGTGCTTCTGAGTGCGTGTGTGTGTGTGCAAGTGTGTGTGTTTGTGTGTGTGAGTGTGTGCGTGTGTGTGTGTGTGCATGCAAGTGTGTCAGTGTGTGTGTGTGTCTGTGTGTGTGTGCGTGCATGCGTGTGTGCATGTGTGTGTGTGTGTATGTGTGTGTGTGCGCGTGTGTGTATGCATGTGTGTTGCGCGTGTGTGTATGTGTGTGTGTGTGTGAGTGCGTGTGCGTGCGTATGTGTGCGCATGTGTGTGTGTGTGTGTGTGTGTGTGTGTGTGTGTGTGTTTGCATGTGTGTTGCACATGTGTGTGTATGCATGTGGGGGGCATGAGCTTACTCTAAACAGATAACATGCTGCAAATACACAGTGTAATAGTAAAAGTACACATAATTAACTCTACTATTAACACAAACAGTTTCAGCTTTTCCATCTCTACACATTTAAAGATACAATCCTCCATGTGTTTTTCCTCTATAGGTGTAAAATGTTGGCCGTATATGAAACACATGTATTTATATATTTATTAATGTGTTTCTTTATATTTTTTATATTATTGTTCTTTGCCGATACAGTAACTTGTAAGGCTGTAATTCAATAAGGTGGTTCTTACACTGGCAAACACTGTTGCAGCAGCAAAGGTCATTCAAAATGATCTAGACAAGATTCAGAACTGGGCAGACACATGGCAAATGACATTTAATAGAGAAAAGTGTAAGGTACTGCACGCAGGAAATAAAAATGTGCATTATAAATATCATATGGGAGATACTGAAATTAAAGAAGGATGAAAAAGACCTAGGAGTTTTATTGACTCAGAAATGTCTTCATCTAGACAATGTGGGGAAGATATAAAAAGATGCTTGGATACATTGTGAAAAGTGTTGAATTTAAATCAAAGGAAGTAATGTTAAAACTGTACAATGCATTCGTAAGACCTCATCTTGAATATTGTGTTCAGTTCTGGTCACCTCGCTATAAAAAAAAAAAGATATTGCTGCTCTAGAAAGATTGCAAAGAAGAGCGACCAGAATTATTCCAAGTTTAAAAGGCATGTCATATGCAGACAGACTAAAAGAATTGAATCTATTCAGTCTTGAACAAAGAAGACTACGTGGAGACCTAATTCAAGCATTCAAAATTCTAAAAGGTATCGACAATGTCGACCAAAGGGACTTTTTCGACCTGAAAAAAGAAACAAGGACCAGGGGTCACAAATGGAGTTTAGACAAAGGGGCATTCAGAACAGAAAATAGGAGGCACTTTTTTACACAGAGATTCGTGAGGGTCTGGAATCAACTCCCTAGTAATGTTGTTGAAGCTGACACCCTGGGATCCTTCAAGAAGCTGCTTGATGAGATTTTGGGATCAATAAGCTACTAACAACCAAAAGAGCAAGATGGGACAAATGGCCTCCTCTCGTTTGTAAACATTCTTATGTTCTTCTTATGTTCTACAGAAATAAACCACAAGAGCCTATTTTATGACAGCTTAATTATTTACTCTTAGGCCTACATGATTCCTTATATAATTGTAGTTACTGGACAGTGCTGTTGTATAGTACAGATATAATGCACTGCAAGTTCAGTTAAAATGCAGGGTATTTGATCCTATAATACATGGTGTGATAGAAGTGTGGTTATATTTTTTAAATGGTGCTTTAAAAAGTGTTTCTGAACTGTTTACTGCTCTGAACGTGCCCCTCACTGGAGAGTCTTCAGTGTTTCTGAACTGTTTTACTGCTCTGAATGTGCCCCTCACTGGAGAGTCTTCAGTGTTTCTGAACTGTTTTACTGCTCTGAACGTGCCCCTCACTGGAGAGCCTTCAGCGTTTCTGAACTGTTTTACTGCTCTGAATGTGCCCCTCACTGGAGAGTCTTCAGCGTTTCTGAACTGTTTTACTGCTCTGAACATGCCCCTCACTGGAGAGTCTTCAGCATTTCTGAACAGTTTTACTGCTCTGAACGTACCCCTCACTGGAGAGTCTTCAGTGTTTCTGAACTGTTTTACTGCTCTGAACATGCCCCTCACTGGAGAGTCTTCAGTGTTTCTGAACTGTTTTACTGCTCTGAACGTGCCCCTCACTGGAGAGTCTTCAGTGTTTCTGAACTGTTTTACTGCTCTGAACGTACCCCTCACTGGAGAGTCTTCCTGCAGTGTTTCTCAACTGTTTCTGGTTGTTGTAAAACATGCAGACTAAAACAACTTTCCATTGTGACGCACATGGAGGATTCAAATTGACTGCTGCTGAACAGGAATAACAGTGTATATAATTTGTGTTTCTACCACAGAAATAACACTGTATTTGAACTGTGTTTCTACTACAGGAATGACACTGTGTAAACTGTGTTTCTACCCACTTTGTATTAATAAAGCATGGGACGAGTACTGTGCAACTATTTCAGAGCAGAAACAGACAACTCACTTTGTTTAATAAGTATCACACACAATATAAATGAAGGAGTCATTTTCTCTATAAAACATGTTAATTTCACTAGTTGCCATTAACACCAGTTAAAAAATGTCTTGGCTAAATGCAATTGAGAAACTAACTTCTAGCATTCTCAGATCTAACACTGGACTTACACCTTAAACCTAAATCCTAATTTTCACACTTGAAATATAGTTGTGTTCAGTAATCAAAGGTAGGTTTTAAAATCTCTGAAGTCGGTCAATTATACCTACTGCACTTGTGCAACAGAGTCCCAATTTGACCTTTGTATCTGGGTGAATTTGTGCTTTTTGTATCTCTGTGCTGTACATCAGTCAGCAGGCCCTGAAGGGGTCACACTATTGAAAGAAAAGGTTTGAGGTGAAGTTAAAGTTCATTGTTAGTATGAAGCATGACCTCATAGACTGAGCCTGCCAGTGGAGTCACGGCTGGGTTTTGAAAAGGAAATTGAATTTGTTCTTTATTTTTAACCCATTTAATTATTTCAGCAGAACGGCATCTCTAGGCCCCCGGCTAATCTTTACTGGTGATCTTTAGGGAAACAAGCCTGCAATATTAGAAAGAGCTCAAGGCCTGAGCTCTGGAATGAACTGAATGAATGGAGATCCTAACAGACCTCCTCATACTTTACACTCTGTGGAATTCACTTGAAAAGAAAGATGGGTGGATTAATGGATATTCAGATGTCTGAAATTAAAAACAAAATACTGTATTAATAAGAATAGAATAAAACTACCTGGCTGCAGATATGGGTGGGGCCCTGCCATCTCCAGAGCCACGCATACTCCAGCTCCACGGGCATGAGGCACGTCCACGCCAGATCCGCACCAGTCCCCAGTGACTGAAGGAGAGCCGCACCAGTCCCCTGTGACCGAAGGAGAGCCGCACCTGTTCCCAACGACCGCAGGAGAGCCGCACCAGTCCTCAGCGACCGAAGGAGAGGCACACCAGTCCTCAGCGACCGAAGGAGAGGCACACCAGTTCCCAGCGACGGAAGGAGAGGCACACCAGTCCCCAGTGACCAAAGGAGAGGCACACCAGTTCCCAGCGACCGAAGGAGAGGCACACCAGTCCCCAGTGACTGAAGGAGAGCTGCACCAGTCCCCTGTGACTGAAGGAGAGCTGCACTAGTTCCCTGTTACCGAAGGAGAGCCGCACCAGTTCCCAGCAACCGAAGGAGAGCTACACCAGTCCTCAGCGACCGAAGGAGAGGCACACCAGTCCTCAGTGGTAGAAGGAGACTACCTGCTGCTCCTGGGCCGCTGGCGGAGTGTACCACTCTGCTGTCAGCCTTTCTGCTTCCAGCGTTGCCACTAGCATGATGTCTGCTGCCACAACTGCCTTTACTGGAGGAGCCAGCTTTACCACTGTCAGCATTGCCACTGCCAGGATTGCCCCGGCTGGAGGAGCCAGCCTGTAAGCAGTCAGCAATGACACTGTTGGTGTTGCCATTAGCAGCATTTCCGCTGCCAGAATGAGCCACCAAGCAGTCAACATTTCCACTGTATGCGGGGCCACTGGAAGAGGACCTCACCTCACTGTCAGCATTTCCACTGCATGCCGAGCCACTGCAGGAGGATCTCACCTCACTGTCAGCATTTCCACTGCATGCGGAGCCACTGCAGGAGAACCTCACCTCACTGTCAACATTTCCATTGCATGCGGAGCCACTGCAAGAGGACCTCGCCTCACTGTCAGCATTTCCACTGCATGTGGGGCCACTGGAGGAGGATCTCATCTCACTGTCAGCATTTCTACTGCATGCAGGACCACTGCAGGAGGACCTTGCCTCACTGTCAGCATTTACACTGCATGTGGGGCCACTGGAGAAGGACCTCGACTCACTGTCAGCATTTCCACTGCATGCAGGACCACTGCAAAAGGACCTCGCCTTACTGTCAGCATTTCTACTGCATGCAGGACCACTGCAGGAGGATCTCATCTCACTGTCAACGTTTCTACTGCATGCAGGACTACTGCAGGAGGACCTCGCCTTACTGTCAGCATCTCCACTGCATGCAGGACCATTGCAGGAGAACTTCACCTCACTGTTAGCATTTCCACTGCATGCAGGGCCATTACAGGAAGACCTCACCTTACTGTCAACATTTCCACTAAATGCAGGACCACTGCAGGAGGACTTCATCTCACTGTTAGCATTTCCACTGCATGCAAGGCCACTGGAGGAGGACCTCACCTCACTGTTAGCATTTGCACTGCCAGAATTGCCCCTACGGGAGAAGCCACCATCAACCAGGCCAGCATTGCTGCTGACAACATAGCCACCAGTGGGCTCATTGATACCTCCGTTCCTGGCCCAGAACCCTGACCAAGAATTTTAGGCTTTTAAGGGGGGAGATGGTCTTTAAGGCCATGTGTGCTATGCACAAGGGGGTGATATGTGATGGGGTACTCCTCACCCCTGTGTGTACTTTAGCCTACTTTTAATATTTATTTATTTAGCAAGGCGGTTAATTGATCAAGCTGGATAAGTGGCTTACTATATGTATTACATACTAACAGTGGCCCTATCTGCACTCTGTAAGGAGTTATAAGCAAGAATGGTCCATGTCAGCCATCTTGGATTGATGAAAACTCACCATTTTGATGCTCTTGTGTTTAATAAGATCCCTGGAAAGTTTCAGCTCAATCAGTCCAGCGGTTCTGGAGGAGTTGCATTTTAAAGCTAAAATGTATAATCTAAAAATGGTGGCTACTGTCACGTCACATGATATGTGTAATTGCACACCCCTCCCTAACATATTTGAGACGTTTGAGGGCAATAGCAGCAATGGTTAATGTCTTCAAAATGAGTTACAAAAAATACAAAATCCAATATGGCTGCCAAACCATGTGACCTATTCGCTCAATTTGGTTTTTCAGGGTCAACTAGCCATAGTTATGTACCACCATACCAAACTGCGAGCGATTTTGTGCAATGGTTTTTGTTTTATGGGCTGTTAAAGTCTTTGGCAGATGATAAGAAATAACAACAGTGATAATCTTATCATAAGAGAGGTCAAAGGTCACAGGCAATAACTGTTTTTGATAGAACACATATAGGTATCCATTGTAACAGTGGCCCTATCTGCATTCTATATGGATTTATTGACTACTTTCACTTTTGACTTGTGATGTCATAAAGATGGCCACCATTGACATTCATAAACATGTACAGCAAGTTTCAGAGCTCTAGCATAAGTGGTTTCAGAGGAGAAGAGTTTTGACAATGACCAACATTTTGCAAAAATCCAACATGGCTGCCAAACCATGTGACCTACGTGCTCCATTTTGCATCAGGGTCAACTTTCCATAGGTATCTACCAAAGTTTCAAACGGCAAGTCTCTACATGAAACGGTTTTCATTTTATGGGCTGTTAAAGATTTACTATTGCAGCTTTTATTTGAAAACCATCAGCAGACTCCAAACTTGGGTGGCATCATTCCGGTGACAGCGGAATCCAAATATTCATAATGGTTGTGTTTCCTGAAACAATATGGCTGCCACTCCTACATTTTCTTTTTATATTTAAAACTGCTTCAGTTTAAAAATGGTTCACTTGATTAACCAAACTTGAAAACCATCGTGCCTGTGTCAGTAAAACTTACATTTACAAAAATGGCATTTGTGCGTTAAACAAGATGGCCACATGATGTATTTTTGAAAAAACAAAAAATCTTCTTCTGTGGAACTGTTGAAGTTGCTGATTTTAAATTTGGCATATTGAGAACTAAACACGCTTAGATGGGTACTGATACTGGGGCTTGGGAGTTATTATTCTTTTTCTTCTCAAAACTTTAAACTACTGTTGCTTTGAAGCTGTGTGACTGATCAGGTTCTGACTTGGCAGATAACAAGGTGGATACATTGGCTGTCAGATGCTGAAAAAATTTTGCTGCTGTGTCCCTGCAATTGGCACTGTGACACATTTTTTGATAAATCTTTTTATCGAAAGTTTTTCAAAATCTTCTTCTTGGGAACCGATGAAACGATTGATCTGAAACTTGACATAAAATCATCAGCATGCAAACCCGCATCAAGTTTGAGAAGCAGAAGTTGCTGTGATAAATTTTAATGCCTTTGGCTTGGAAGCCTAATAATAAAAATAAATAAATAAATGAAATCTTAACAATAACAATAGGGTTCCCAGCCTTTGTTTTAATAATGTTGACCAATAATAAAAATCACATTTACACAGTAACTGAAGATGTATTATTTTTGAATAATTTACATGTTAAACCGGATTACATATAAACATTCACTGTTAAATGTCATTTTTTTAGTGTGTGGTGTACCCAGACTATTTCTTTTGTTTTATTTATTTTATTTCGTCTCTGCAAAAGCAGACAGTATTTTCTTTTCATGACTGGCTACAGTTGTGTTTTTTTTATGTACTCGCTCTGTATTCGTGTTGTTTGCTTCGCTCTCCCCCCGGGTTAAGGTTTTTCATCAATCCCAAGGTTTTTCAGCAGGGGTCTCACTGGTATGAACACTTAAGCATTGACATGTCTGATGCTGATAATGACAAACTTCAGTTTTTTACATCACCCGAACAGTAATCTTACATTTGCGTTTTATTTTGCGGATTGTACAATGACTGTCGCAGGTCTTGGAGTTTTAATGTCAATTTGTGGGTCACTTGGGCGGTCTGTATTTAATTGTGAAGGTACAATGCTTGAAAAAAATTCCTGTGCTCTCTTATGGTAAAGAGTGTCTTATCAGAACAGTGTAATGCAGTGCCATGGAATGCTCTTTTGTGGTGTTGATTTTCTTCCAAGCTTCCAAAAAAACTTGGATAATGAGAAATTTAGAATATAAAACCCTGAATAATAAGAAATCTAGAATATAAAACTTTGGATAATAAGACATCTAGGGCCCAATATTCGAAAGGTTTGCAGAGGGGTATGCTCGTCGCAAATGGCCATTGTGCCGAAATTGTGCCAAGTTGCCATATTCGAAATGTCATTTTGCGTGTCACAATCCATTCTGCGCTGTGCAGAAATAAAATGCATGCATCATGCAATATGGGGGGAGTGGCCGACAATATGAGTGATCCTGGTATATTCGAAGGTATGCGCCAAGCACAAAACCAGGTTTGTGATGCGTAGAATAAGGATTTTAAAAGGACTGCGTTAACTCCGCGTACACTACCATTCCAGCACTGACTACAAACAGGCAAGAATGGAAAACATGGGTAGCATGCAGCGTGTCCGTCGACATGTGGATGTGAATGATGCAAGGGACACCCAGCAACAGCAACCCCGACATAGGTGAAGATATGCTGAAAGAGTGTACCGGCCTCGGCACACATATGAGGAGCTCACCAATGAGCAAATTGTATCCAGGTATCGTCTCAACTCATCTATGCCACGTGCTGCATGATGACCTGGCTAGAACAAACCTGTGCTGTCATGCCTTGTCCGAACAATTGGTAGGGTCTGTCTGTATGTGCATCCTGGCTATCGGAAACTTCCAGAAAGTAGCAGGTGATACAGTGGGGATGAACCAGTCAGCCGTGTCCCGCCACCTTGACCGGTTCATAACCAAGTTGCTGCGAAGTGCTGAGTAACATATTAAATTCCACAGTACCAGAGCAAACAGTGAGGAGATAATGCTGGGTTTTTATGAGGTCGCACACCTGCCGCGTGTGGTAAGTGCAATTGACTGCACCTATATTGTTATCCAGGTACCTGTTCCAGTTGTCCTGTTCTATCAGGATTCCAGTTGTATTCGGAATAGTGGGAAATTTGAATAGCTATTCCATGCCATGTAAACAGGGTATTCTGAATGAATCCGTCTGTATTCTGGATACCAGTATTCTGAAAACGTGATACCGAATACCCCCTTAGTATTAGGATACTATCGGAATACTAGCCCTTCTAGACACCTTATTCAGAAAACCTGTTTTGTTTTGTTTTTCTGGACACACGAGTCGGCATTTTATAATCTATAATATATAAGACAATGGGTTGTTTGCCCAACAAAGCCTTTGCAAAAACTGCACAAATATTTTAGTACATGTATGAGCCCAAACTGGTTGCCGACTGTGCAATATCTTCCTATTTTTTTTTTAAAGTTTTTTAGTAGATCAGCAGTCAACATCTCTCTCTCTCTCTCTCTCTCTCTCTCTCTCTCTCTCTCTTGCTCTCTCTCTCTCTCTCTATATATATATATATATATATATATCCTTTATTTAACTAGGCAGTCACATTGAGATTAAAATCTCTTTTACGAGTGAGACCTAGCCAAGCAGATAGCAGCAAGTCAATCAGACAAGTAGAACAAGTACACAATAAAATACAATTAAAACACAGGCAAATCACATTTAAAACAATAATCAAAATACATAAAAGTAGTCAGCTATCTAAAACAATTACAACTCTCAGTCACGAAATCATGCAGTTTACTCTTAAATTGCAATAAAGATATCTGGGTCTGCAGCTTTAGTTTGGACTAGAACTCATTCCAGGACCATGGGGCATAATAAACACAGGATCCTTTACCAGCCTCAGTGTGCACATTTGGGATTTTAAAATGCAAAAAAGTATGAGATCTGAGGCTATGGTTACTATGGGAATCTATAAGGTATTCATTTAAATAAGTATATTCATATCATTTACATTGAATAGCCTTAAATACCAGAATATATCAGTGCTTCAACCTGCGTAAAGCCAAAGAAGTCCAGCCTACCAAATCGTATAATATACAACGATGAGTATTAAATCTTGTAATTGTATTGTACCTCAATGCTGCATGATATAGCGAGTCCAGTTTACCTAAAGTTGATGGTAATGCAAACCTATATACTGCATCACCATAGTCAATTTGCAGCAAAAACATACAAGCAATAAGCCTCTTTTTTTCTTTCTATAACATATATAACATGTTCATATCATAGTGACGTTTATAGCGTATTCCCATTCCCAACAGACGAGTGTGGAAACATGCACTCACCTCTGTCCAGGACATTCAATATGCACATAGCGCAATCAAATTTGAATTGGGCAAAAGCCCTAATTTGTCTGAATATACCAATACCTGCGTGATAATTGTGATGCGCTAGTTCCAATAACTGCGCACCGCTGGCTCAAATAGCGTCAGAGTAACAGTCCACTCTGGAGTTGGGTACCTATACAGTATGGGGGGGAGAACTGCGATGCAATGTTGAACGTTCAATAGTACAGAACCCCAAATCCACACACACTGGAGGGGTGGTTCAGCTATGTGCTTTATCACTGAGTATTGTATTGATATGATGGACAGTGGTAGTGTGTTTATATATACAGTATGTGTTCTTCACTGCTCCACAGGCATATCGGCATCCAGTGTGTACCATCAAAGTATGGAAATGTAGATTGAGAGAAGGATGAAGAGGGAAGGGGGGTCCTGCCTGTTATCTTTGCTGTATGTTGACACACATCTGTAAATTAACTGCATAAATATGTCATACACCCATCTTTTGGCCCATTGCTTTATTTGGCTATTCCATAGGTTGCTGTGCTTTACGGGTGAGGGCTGGGCAGCTGCAGTTAATGTTTTCCTAAAGTTAGACCGGTGATAGGATCAACCAATCAAAGACCTGTATTTTCTCTGCAGCAGTCCATTCATAAGTTAGCTGAGGCGGGACAAACAGTTCTGTTAACTGTAATTTCTGTCTGTTTTTATGCAGCTGTCCAGTCTGCTGAATGTTGATTTTGCTATTTGTACAGAGACTGTTCATTTATTGAGAAATCATAGTAGGCTACAATTAACATTTTAGGAACGTATTTAGTATTAATTACTATTCTTAATAACTTATATATATAAAAAAAAATAAAATCATTCAGAAATGATCCATGTTCCTTGTGATACAATACTGTCCACATTCAATAAAACAGTGGCGTTATCAGTTCATTCATTTGAAAACTCGGCACCTAGCTATGGAGCCAATTGTCTATTTGAATGGTCCGTATGTATGTGTGCACGATATATTGCGTGGTCTTGTCTGCTGTCATAGCGGTACATTCTGTGGCAACACCAGTGATAGCAGCTTGTCACATTACTAATGGTGACTGTCCATCATTCTGCATTCTCGCTTGGCTGTTGTGTGCAGTTGCTATATTGATAGTGAATGTGCAGATGGTTTTGCGAGGCACAAACAATTTGCGAATTGCTCTAAAAACTGCTATATTCCAATGTCTCGCAACTGCTTTGTGCCATTTTGGAATATCTCTCATTTTGTGCCAAAGCACTATTTTTTTGCGAGGCACAAATTTAGCGAGGGGATTGCACGAAGATCAAAGATCGGGCCTCTAGAATATAAAACCTTAGATAATTAGATATCTAGAATATAAAACCTTAGATAATCTTCCTGTCTAGATGAGATATCTAAGAATATAAAATCTTGAATAATCTTCCTGTCTAGATGAGATATCTAAGATCTCAACACTGCCTGTGTTTTCTATGAGCAGGAGGAATGTCATTGTCCCCAATGGACTACAAATAGAAATAGCTGCAGAACTAATATACTTCCTAGACTTATACTGAGTCACCAGCCAGGTAGCTTTCTGACCCTAAAGAGCTTCTATAATAACTACTCAAAGAGATGAAAGACACCTACGTCTGTAAAGTTTTAACATCAAAAGTAGCCTTCTCCCTTATAGTAAGCTTGTTTCCATCAAAGTCTTATAAATAGCCCTTTTAAATGTTATTACCATCCCAGCGTCTGTTTTCTTTTTAAACCCATTAGTTTACTGTGGGAACAACAAAGTGCAGTAATTGAGAAAACCAAAACAACCCTGAATTAATAAACTTTTTGTCTTTTTCAGCTTCATTTATCAGCCATCTGCACCATTCTCCATCAAGACCTTCGAGTCAGTTGAGTGGCTAAAAGAAGAAAGCACTTATTCTTGTAATCATCTGCCAGACACTTCAGGAATTTGAGATGTGGCTGCTATCCCCCCCCCCATTATACTGCATGACTTGGGCAAGCTTCTCAGATAGTAAATAAAGAAAAAGATACAGGTATCTTTCACTATTAAGAAACGCAGAATGGAAAGCATGGACCAATTACACTCAAGAGCTTCATGATGATCTGCTGCTTTAAATTGCATGGGATGAGGAAGATAATTGTGTTTTTATATATAATGAAACATTTTTTTTTAAATAAAAACATGTATGATACATTTAATGTGGCCTAGAAACCAAGATATATCTTTCTTGATTGAAAAAAATAAATAAAATTGGCCAGTCAATGAAAGGCAGTGTGACAACAATACAGTACTGTATAAGTCTCTCATCTACTGTATCTCAGCCTGTGAGGCGAGAGTGTATTAAATGGAATGTCCAGACAGTAATTTATGTGTACAGAAATAAAATAATTTATTTTTATTCTCTATACACAACAAAATGATTAAATAACAAAAGAAAACAAAATGGTGTGAGGGAAGGAGTGCAGGGGTGAAATCCAAAACAAACCGTGATGACTCGTCTTTAATTGTCTTCGTGGCGACCCATACATAAACAAAAAAAAGACAAAAGAAATGTTAGTGTTTTTTGTTTTAAAAATCCCGCTGCACCAAACCAGTCTCTCCCTCCACCCGTTACTCCTCCTATTTTACTTTCGGACCAACCCCGAACACAGTAGTACGTTCCCTTTAGTATGTAATGTCCCGCCTCTGTAGTCAGTGGAACACCAATCCCCAACTGACAAGTGTCCTAATCCTTCACTTGACTCCAGTGGCTGGAATTTACATACTCGTACTTCCGCCCCTCACCAAGGTGCTGCCCCACAAAAGATGACTTTTGCCATGGTCACGAGATCTTGGTAAGGGAAGTCCCGAGTTGGTTTGATGCCATCTACTGTCGGGAGGCTGAATCACAGACCGAAAACCCTTTGACTCATCACACAGCCAGTTACTCAGCCGGCTACTTTAGCTAATCACATTCCCTCGCGGTCCTCATCCTCACAGGGGTGGGTTCTGAACACATTCCCTGGCGGTCCTCAGCCTCTCAGGGGTGGGTTCTGAACACACTCCCTCACGGTCCTCATCCTCACAGGGGTGGGTTCTGAACACATTCCCTGGCGGTCCTCAGCCTCTCAGGGGTGGGTTCTGAATACACTCCCTCACGGTCCTCATCCTCACAGGGGTGGGTTCTGAACACATTCCCTGGCGGTCCTCAGCCTCTCAGGGGTGGGTTCTGAATACACTCCCTCGCGGTCCTCATCCTCACAGGGGTGGGTTCTGAACACATTCCCTCGCGGTCCTCAGCCTCTCAGGGGTGGGTTCTGAACACACTCCCTCGCGGTCCTCAGCCTCTCAGGGGTGGGTTCTGAACACACTCCCTCGCGGTCCTCAGCATCTCAGGGGTGGTTTCTGAACACACTCCCTCGTGGTCCTCATCCTCACAGGGGTGAGTTCTGAACACATTCCCTCCCGGTCCTCAGCCTCTCAGGGGTGGGTTCTGAACACACTCCCTCGCGGTCCTCAGCATCTCAAGGGTGGTTTCTGAACACACTCCCTCGTGGTCCTCATCCTCTCAGGGGTGGGTTCTGAACACATTCCCTCCCAGTCCTCAGCCTCACAGGGGTGGGTTCTGAACACATTCCCTTGTGGTCCTTAGCCTCTCAGTTCTGTGCATTGCCTTTGCTCATAATGCTCTATTCCTTTAGGGTGAACTGCAGTGCACATGTATATACTGTATGCACTACAAGACTAGCATACACTGCATGTCACCTATTGGGCTGATGATTAAACCCAGAGAAGCTGGATGGAAGTGCCTATAACAAGCATGCCGTCTTGAAAGCCTGAACAGGATCACGGTCATGTTAACATTGCTGCTTCCAAATCATTGCATACCTGCATTGTGTCCTTGCTTCTGTCACCCAGGTCGACCCAGCTTCTTCAAAAAGCAGTGTGGAAATCACTGTGCCGACACGTTGTGACCCGGGTGGAGCATACCAGTGGGAAGTGGTCTATAGTTGTATCTCTGACTACAAATTACAGTTATGCAAGCCTGGTTTCTAGGGTAATAAACTTAGAGATGTAATGTGCTGTCATTTACTGTCTACAGGGGCAAAGTAGTGGATTGAGTGCGATCTCCACCCAGTTGTGTGTGCACTGCACTAAAGAGACCCTGGAAGAGTTGTGTGTGCACTGCACTCAAGAGACCCTGGAGGAGTTGATCTTCAATTCGGGTAAAACCTGGAGATCGGTTTTAGACATATATTCTGTTCTTAAATAGTACATTTATTATTATTTGTTTTGCAAAACAGAAACGTTATGTTTCACTTTCATTGCATTTGCACTTTTATTGTTTGTAATACAATGATGCATTTACAAGACTGTGCGTCAGTTCATTTGATTTCAGATAATGTATTTTTTATCTTTTCTCTTTTACACAAAAACATTATATTTCTGTATTTCCTTTTGTGTAGGTTCATAATGTAATGAAAATATGAAGCAACACACAAACAGATTTCTAGGTTGATGCGACACAGCATATTGTTAATTTTGTTCCCACATCCATAGTAAATGAAGTGGTATTAAGTTATTCTGTCCTGTCATATCAGTATGATATATCCAGTGTACCGTTTAGAATTGGAACCATTTCAAAAGGTCTCAAGACAGTCTATTAAATACCTATGAGTTCATCGTGTGATATAACTGACTGCTAAATCTGTTCAAATAAAGTAGCTTAATTCTGTAAAAACTATCCCTATAGGGAGGGCATCATATTGTGATCTCATTCAGTCCCTTACTGAAGTAAGAACGCCAGTGTTGTGAGCTAAAAAAGGAACTGATGTTCAAATTCCTTGGATTCCAAAAGTGAATCAAACGCTTGACACAATAAAATCACAACCCCCTGTTTTTCTCTTTGGCTACATTACACAAGCAATAAGGAGAATCAATTTGTTTTGGATATACCACCAATTATCAAATGCATCATCCAAAGACTTCATTCAAAGCCCAGAAATTAGGTGTGCTGCTACGTTTTCAACAGATTACTTCAAATAGACTTTTATTGGATCTTTAACTTAGTTAAAGAAGGGAGAACCATCTGAAGAAAGGTACTTGGCATGCCAGCAGGAAAGGAGTTTGTCATTTCAAGTTATTATAATACTTGCTCACTGAATGATGTGCTTTTAAAAGTGGCTCCCTTGGTAAAAGTCCAGTCGCATGGTGTGCAGGGTGAGTCATTCAGCCAGGGTAGAGCAGGTTCACATGCAGACTGTACGAGGTCGCCAGTCTTCACTGGAGATTCCGGAGGGAGTGTTGCATTGGCTCTGGAACTTCAGCGGGTCAGGGGGGCAAGACCAGCCCTGTCGGCCAGGCACCTAACGGGCGGACAGACCCCTGCAGGGCTGGGGTTAGCCGTCCTAGTTTAGACCTGACATTACAATGAAATAGCAGGGAAACAGATTAGCCATCCCAGTTTAGACCTGACATTACAATGAAATAGCAGGGAAACAGATTAGCTGTCCCAGTTTAGACCTGACATTACAATGAAATAGCAGAGAAACAGATTAGCCATCCTAGTTTAGACCTGACATTACAATGAAATAGCAGGGAAACAGATTAGCCGTCCTAGTTTAGACCTGACATAACAATGAAATAGCAGGGAAACAGATTAGCTGTCCCAGTTTAGATCTGATATTACAATGAAATAGCAGGAAAACAGATTAGCTGTCCCAGTTTAGACCTGACATTACAATGAAATAGCAGGGAAACAGATTAGCAGTCCCAGTTTAGATCTAACATTACAATGAAATAGCAGGGAAACAAGTTAGCAGTCCCAGTTTAGATCTGACATTACAATGAAATAGCAGGGAAACAGATTAGCTGTCCCAGTTTAGACCTGACATTACAATGAAATAGCAGGGAAACAGATTAGCTGTCCCAGTTTAGACCTGACATAACAATGAAATAGCAGGGAAACAGATTAGCTGTCCCAGTTTAGATCTGACATTACAATGAAATAGCAGGGAAACAGATTAGCTGTCCCAGTTTAGACCTGACATTACAATGAAATAGCAGGGAAACAGATTAGCAGTCCCAGTTTAGATCTGATATTACAATGAAATAGCAGAGAAATGGATCAGCTCTCCCAGTTTAGCTTGGGAGTCCTGGCACTGGTGAGGAAAAGCCCAGTGAGTGTTTGTTTAGAAGCTGCGGATGGGAGTTCAAGCTTTATTTGTTTGTTTTTGTGATGGAGAAACGTAATTCTCTCTCTGACTGTAGCAATAGCTGCTTTGTTTCCATCACTCCGTCAGAATGTGGTTCCCTTTCAATTCGAAGGTGGCCACCAAACATCGTTATGGGATACACTCCTGCCTATTGGTAGGTGTCACTGAGCCCCCTTCCCTCAGTGACCCACTCAGTCCCGCCTCCCGGGTACTTAACCGTCACGCAGGGGAGGATCATTCTCTTTCGCTTCTCACAATTGGTACGGTAAGACCTCTGTGTTGCATGGAGCCCTCTTTCTCTTTTAAAAAGTTTCTTCTGCACTTTTTGCTGAAAGCTGGCCTTCGCCGTTTTTCCCAGAATCAGTCGTTTTAAAATTCGTGGCCTTTTTATTCTATTTCTGACTATCGGCACCTGCGCGCTCCACATGTCAGGCTGCTTCTTTCTTTCTGTCCATCTTAGTACAGTAAGTATTATTGTTAAAAACTGGCTGTGTTTTTAACCATTTCTTACTTCGGAGAGCATTATTGCTCCATGGAACCTGCCTTGCCTTGTCCCCGTTGTTGAGTTAGCCACCAGTTGCCTGCGGGCTGCGGTTGGGCCATTGTAGCTACGTGTCCCCATACTAACGCTCTGCAGCTGCTTCAGCCGGGCCAGCCACACTCCTCACTGAGGCTTCCCTGTTGTTGGGTTGAGACGTAAGCAGGCTGCGCAGGCCTTCACCTTGGTGTAGGTTGCTAAATCTATACACAATGTGCTCTCCCCCATCTGTCCTGTAATATTGAACTGTTTTTGTATTTTAAAAAACACTTTTATTACTGTGTATGTAAGTCAATCACTCGCCGCGGCTTCGGCCCTGTCCCCCTTTTATACGTTATGTGCTGCTCAGACATGAGACCACACGGTCAGGGTAGGCACTGTGCCCAGCTGCCCAGGTGTTTTTTTAATACCGGGTGCGTAAGACTCTGCCCGTGCTACTTTGGTACCACGGTGCGCACAATGCCCATTGTCGCTGTACCGATATAGGCTAGCACGCTGGTGCGGCATGGTACTCGGTGCCTGGCGCTGCACGGTACTAGATGCACACGGTGCTTGGTGCACGCGGTGCATATTATACCACTGCTGCGCGGTAAATGCGGTGCTCAGTGCACGCGGTGTTTATCGGTGCATGAAGTGCATATTATACCGCTGCTGCGCGGTAAATGCGGTGCTCAGTGCACGCTGTGTTTATCGGTGCATGCGGTGCATATTATACTGCTGCTGCGCGGTAAATGCGGTGCTCAGTGCACGCGGTGTTTATCGGTGCATGAAGTGCATATTATACCGCTGCTGCGCGGTAAATGCGGTGCTCAGTGCACGCTGTGTTTATCAGTGCATGCGGTGCATATTATACTGCTGCTGCGCGGTAAATGCGGTGCTCAGTGCACGCTGTGTTTATCAGTGCATGCGGTGCATATTATACCGCTGCTGCGCAGTAAATGCGGTGCTCAGTGCACGCTGTGTTTATCAGTGCATGCGGTGCATATTATACCGCTGCTGCGCAGTAAATGCGGTGCTCAGTGCACGCTGTGTTTATCGGTGCATGCGGTGCATATTATACCGCTGCTGCGCAGTAAATGCGGTGCTCAGTGCACGCGGTGTTTATCAGTGCATGCGGTGCATATTATACCGCTGCTGCACAGTACACGTGGTGCGCGCTCTGTTTATTACTGCACGGTACTCGGTGCACGCGGTGCACGTAGTATTCGGTGCTTTCAAACCCGGTGCCACATGACTCTCGGTGCCCACGGTGCTCGGTGCACTCTGCGCACACGGTGTTTAGAGCGTACAGTGGTTTCCAACCCGGTGCTATGACAGGCAGGGCTGGCTTCCATGCCTGCGAGGCCTGTGGGACCAATATCCCACAGGAGGACAGGCACAGCATGTGTGTGTGGTGCCTAGGCCCCGATCATGCCACCTCAGCCCTAAAAGGCGCCTGTGAATTATGTGCAGATTTTCAACCCTGCGTGCTTACGAGCCGTCTGGAGAGAGTCACATGGGGTGTTCTTCGTACTCCGCAGCAGGCCCCTCCCACTCACGCCTCCCGATGCCGTCACAAAGCCTCCGGGGAGATCCCCTGTGCTCAGGCGTCCATTTCGACCCATAGCCACTCCCCATCTCCTCCGGCTAGCCAGGTGAAAAACTCCCGGCAGGCGTGGGATATCATGGACATGAAAGCCCAGATCGGTCGGATCATGGAGCTTTCGGAGAGGGAGACCCCACCGGCTTTGGCCGTGGACCTTCGTGTGGTGTTCCCCCCACCCCCTGAGCCGGCACATTCTCTGTGCCGCCCCATGACCCCTCTGGGATCGACCAGGCTCTCTGCTCAGACGAGGACGTGGTTTCTATCATCACCTCGTGGGGGGAGTCCACTTTCCCTCCTTTTAAGGAGGTTGAGGCGGAGCCTGAATTCCAGGCTGATACCAGGTGTATACAAATGTGACAGTGTGTCTCGCGTGTATGGTGGTCCTGCGCTGGTGGAGGATTCTCTCTCACCTACGTCAAGGAGTTCGAATGGGGGCGGTTTACATCTGTAGGGTAGTGACGACGGACACCTGCAACTCGGGTTGGGGCATGGTCTGTGAAGGCAGAGGAGTCAGCGGACCATGGTCTGGTCGCCGGACATCCCTGCATATCAACATGTTGGAGCTGCAAGCAGAGTTCCTTGCTCTCCAGCACTTCCTACCCATGGAGCGGAATAGACGTGTGCTGATCCGCAGAGACAATACATCACTGGTGGCATATGTCAACCACCAGGGTGGTCTTTGGTCCCCTGGGTTGCATCACATAGCCTTCAGGCTGCTGATTTGGGCCCAACAGAACCTACTGTCCCTTTGGGCGACGCATGTTCCGGGCGTGGAGAATCGGGCGGCAGGCCCTCCTCTCAAGGGAGGGCCCGCAGCCATCGGAGTGGTGGCTCCACCCTCAGGTGGTGGACCGCATTTGAGAACCTTTCCGGAAGGCGCAGGTCAATCTCTTTGACTCAGTGGAGACAACACACTGCCCCCTATGGTACTCCCTCCACTGCTGCGGCGGTCCACTCGCCGTCGACACCTTTGCCCACGTATGGCCCAGAGAGCTCCTTTACATGTTCCCGCCTCTGCCTTTGCTCCCGGCCTTTGTGCCAGCTATTGAACGGCCCACACCCTGGGAAATCCTGGGAAATCCCTCTTCGACGGGATCTTCTCAGCCAGTCTATGGGTCTGGCCCCTGAAAGGGACCACTGGTCAGCCTTAGGGCTGTCAGACGCTGTCATGGGTACGCTGCAGAATGCTAGGGCGCATTCCCCGGAGTCACTGTATGCCTATAAGTGAAAATGTTTTCATTTTTCATAGGAGGACGGAGCCTCCGAGCCCCTTTAAGAAATTGCACTGCCAGGAAATGCGCCCCAGGGGACACCAAGTCAATTTTGTCGTGGCACACTGATATTGCTGCCAGGTATACCTTCAAAGTGGACGCTGATTTTCCTGCGTCAAACTGGTGTTGTGAGAAGGTTATTACACTATGTAACACAATTTTTGTTCCTGGGTAGTAAGTGTTATTTCCTAATTGCTTATGCCTCAAAAGTATAGAAAATGGCTATTATTCCCCACAAACTTTGCTTTTGTTACCAGGACAGTGATATTTCAAAATATCACTATTTCCAATGGGAAAATGGGCAAATGTGTGTCTTTTCGTTCACATAAAGAAACAAAAAGGACTACAAAAAATTTAGAAGTGAGTAGTTTTTCGAGATTTACGATTATACTGTATTTACAGTTGTGGCAAAGTGGTTGGTAAGGGGAACAGATGTCGCGGTGATGCGGTGCAGGAGTGATGAACAGACAACAGTGATTCAGTGAATAAGTGCTTTATTGCTCTTTTCCATGTCTGGCGACCGTCAAAAATAATAAATCCCCGGCAATACACAACAATGTGTAAAGCACGGGGATAATGAAAACAAGGGCACAGTCCCGAACAAAAACAACGGTACGGTCACCAGTCCTGGGTGATCGAAAACGTGCAGGTGCTCAGTGCAGTGGTGCTCCGGATAGTGCTCTCCTTTCGACAGCTCCGGAGACGTGCGTTAACTGTCTATTAGTGCGACAAAGACAGACAATTATAGACAGACAGAAAATAACACACAGCACGTAAAACACTCTTCACAAATACTCTGAGAGCTCCTCTCTCAGTCCTTCTCTCCTAACGTTAACCCAAACGAAGGAGAAGATCAGCGTTACCCTGGCCCCTATATGTAATCCCGCATGATATCGAGATAAACGGTTGCAGCTGCCTCTCGTTTACCTTTCAAATCAATACGGTCTTACAACAGAGTCGCGCTTCCCTCCAGGCTGACCCACTTCCCTGACCCGGAAACGAACTGTCAGGCCAGCCCTTCCAGATACTTCTCCTCCCGTTCTTTAGCGCCCTCACAGGTCGGGAGGAAGATTCATCACCAGAACTCATCTTTCCGTCACAACAGTATAATCGTAAATCTCGAAAAACTACTCACTTCTAAATCTTTTGTAGTCATTTTTGTATTACTTTAGTATAAACACATGTTAATTTGGATTCATATGTTGTTTTTTTCTGACTTTATGTGAACGAAAAGACACACATTTGCCCGTTTTCCCATCGGAAATAGTGATATTTTGAAATATCACTGTCCTGGTCACAAAAGCAAAGTTTGTGGGGAATAATAGCCATTTTCTATACTTTTGAGGCATAAGCAATTAGGAAATAACACTTACTACCCAGGAACAACAAAAAATTTGTTACACGTGTTATCGTCTCAATAGGGCAGGTCACCGGATTGTGACCTTTGGCAATGCACCAGTCTTGGAAAACTTTCCATTTATATGAGTACTGGGCTCTAATGCTCTTTGCCCTAGCAGACTGTAGTGTTTCTACTACTGCATCTGGCAAACCTCGTCTGAATAGACGGGCTCCGTTCAACAGCCAAACCCAGAGTTGGAGTTGGGCTGGGTTTAGGTGCCGTAATAGCCCCTCCGCTTGGCTCAGGAGGTCCTCGCGCAGCGGGAGCTGCCATGGCTGATCCGACAACATGTCAGAGAGAAGAGCAAACCACGAGTGTCTCGGCCATTTGGGTGCAACCAGCAAAACCTGTGCTCTCTCCACCCTGATTCTCTCTACTGTCAGTGGTATTAATGGTAGTGGAGGGAATGCATACAAAAGCCCCTGTGGCCAGGCATGAGCTAGCGTGTCTACTCCCAGGGCCCCCGTCTCTCTTCATGGAGAACCATAGGGGGCAATGAGTGGAATCGGCTGTGGCAATGAGGTCAACCCGTGTAATACGGAACCTCTCCCAAATCTGTTGCACCACTTGGGGATGTAGTCTCCTTTCCAAGCTGTCTGGAGCTCTTCTGGGCAGGAGGTCTGCCGCCTTGTTGTCCACACCGAGGAGGTGAACCGCCCTGATGGAACGCAAGTTTTTGTGCATCCAAGACTGGAGTCTGCGCGTAGCGTGGTGAAGGCCTGGCGAGCTCAGGCCACCTTGGTGGTTTATGTAGGCTACCACTGTGGTATTGTCCATCCAGACTAGCACATGTTTGTGCGCTAACTGCTGGTGAAAATGAGATAGCGCCAGGTTCACCGCTTGCAGCTCTTGGGCATTTATGTGCGCTCGCTGCCAATGTCCCTTCCACTGACCTCATTCCTCTTCCATTCCAGACTGCTCCCCAGCCCAGGCTGGAAGCATCTGTACTGATCACTTCCCTTCTGTGAGGGGATCCGAGGGGAGATCCAAGGCGCAGATAGCCGAGACAGAGCCACCACTCCAATGTCTTCCTGCATTGTCTGGACACTCACACCAGCCGGTACCGATCTTGGACCGGGTGCACCTTGAGCATGTTTACCCAGGCTTGAAGTGGGCACATTCTCAGCAGCCCTGTGGAAGGATTCTCAAGGTGGCTGCCATTAGCCCCAACAACCTTTGGTATATTCTGACCTGTAGGAGAGCATCCTCTCTGAATAGGGAGAGTGTGGTTTCCAGCGACTGAATCCTGTCTTCTGAAAATGAGGCAAGCATGCTCACAGAGTTCAGTTTGATCCCCAGGAACACTGTGGACTGAGACGGTATGAAGTTGCTCTTCTGTTGATGTATCGAGAGCATATGATCTATGACCTGTTTTGTGTGCACCACTGCACGCGCTTTAGAATGTGCACAAACTAGCCAATCGTCCAGATAGTTCAGGATCCGAATACCCCACAGCCAGTGGAGCCAGTGCTGTATCCATGCACTTTGAAAATGTGCGGGGTGCCAGTGAGAGGCCAAATGGCAGCACACGTTGCCTTGAAAGGCGAAGCGAGATACTTTCTGTGCACAAGACAGACAGGGACATGGAAGTAGGCATCTTGCAGGTTGTTCTATGTGAAACAGTCGCAAGTTGGACGGACTGGAGGATACGCTGTGCTGTCAACGTGTTGAACTTCCTCTGTTTGAGGAACAAGTTGAGTATTCTGAGGTCCAGAATAGGTACGAAACCACCGTCCCTTTTGGACACCAAGTAGTACCTGGAGTAAAAGCCGCTGAGGGCATCGCTTGGATTTACCAAGTGCACAGCGTTCTTCTGTTGAGGATTGACGATCTCCTGTTGAAGGAGTATCGCACTTGTTGGTTCAACAGTGGTAAGGCGCACACCCTTGAAGGTTGGCAGACCTAAGCGGAATTGTAGAGCATATCTGTGTCTCATTGTCAATAGCACCCACGAGTCCTTGGTGGGTCGTTGCCTTGGGTCAGTCCAGTTGTTAGGGGGGTTGGTGGCAGCCAGGGCCCCTCAGGGGCGGTCTCTCTTGAGCTTGGGAGGGGGTGGGGTCTTTCTTAGGCCCAGGCCTCAGTCTCCAGCCAGAGAACTGGTTACCCCTGGCCGACGGTGGTCCCTTCCCCGAATGCCATCTTGTGCACTGATGGTAAGCCGGAAGGCGCGTGAATTTGGAGGTGACCTCCGTGGCCTTGTGGGACCTTTCAAGGCTCACATCAATGGTCACCCCAAATGTCTTCCCCGGTTTAATGGGGGCATCCAGTAACGCCACCCTCTTGGTCTCCGTGACCTTGGCTTGTGTCAGCCACAAATGCCCACCAGCGATCTCCCTGATACCTGGCCTAACTCCTCCATTAGGTCAGTCATCACCCTTGCTACCACCTGGAGCTCCCCCATATCTGCCTCCATGGATCTTTTCTACAGCCTCGCTGCTAACTGGGTCTGGAGGAGCACTAGAACAGCCATGGCGTTCGTTGCTCTGACTGACAGCGCTGCCGGTGCATACGCCTTTTTGAGCATAGCCTCTGTTGTCCTGCAGGTTGGGTCCTTATCCCCCTTTGTGAAGGTGGAACCTTGCACCAATACCATGACCGTGTCCCCGATAGTGGGGAATATGCCTAGGCCCGCTTCTTGGGCTTCTGCAGTGTACAACAGAGGGTACAGACACTGGTTTGCTCCAGGAGGAGAACACCAATTCCAGGAAATCCTGGCACAAAAGGAGGGCTTGCTGTGGTTGTCCTTTTTTCTGGAGAAAACGGTTCCCCTTTCCCTCCTGTTCTGCCAGCTAGGAAACGTCCGTGGCTGCAGCTGAACATTGCATTAGTGCCTGGAACTCTTCCCTCTGTGACATATGCAGCAGGGGCAGTAAGGAGCCCCCCGCTGTGGCTTGCCCAATGGAAGTGGCTGGGTCCAAGACATCTGACCTCGACAGCGTGAAGGACAGCTCGTCTGGGCTCGGAGGCCTAGATGCAGGGGATGGGGAACAAGACTGTGGTTGGGGCTGACCATTGGTAGGGGGCAGTCTGCCCTGTGACTTAAGTAGGGTCTCCTCTAGCTCTTGGTAGCACCACTCAGCCAAGCTTGCGCGCCTCCAAGGCGACTGTGATGGGGATCGTCTGCACCTGCGCGAGGAAGGAGAGTGGTACCTACCCCCTCGAGGGTTTCCGCCTCGGCGGTGACCATCTCGCCTCCCCTGAGAGGTGCCTGCTCCTCTGTACCGGTGGTGGAGGAGGGGAGGGTGACCCAGGTGTGTGGGAGAGCCCCCTGGTCACCGTAGTGGGGGGAGGGTGCCCTGAGGAGGACCCTGGACCACTGACCTCATTCTCCCATGGCTCGGGGAGAGAGAATTTGCTGGGGATTGTTACTGTGAAGACGTCCCTCTTCAGCAGGAGGTGGGAGGGACTTCCCCCTCACAGCAGGACCCTGATAGCTTTTTTTATATATGCTCAGTGATTGACAGTCAAAGAGGACTCTTTCCCATTCGGTAATGGTTGTCATTCCTTTGAAAGAAGCTGCAGTTCTCTCTTCCCTCACGACGGCTCTGGTACATGTTTGCCATAACGATGTTTGGTGGCCATCTTCGAATTGAAAGGGAACGTTAGTTTACCTACTGTAAACCTGGTTCCCTGAAAGAGAAGATGGCCACCAACCGCGAGGTCGCTTCAGTCGACATCACGGCTTCATCGCGAAAGAGAATGTTCCTCCACTGCGTGACGGTTAAGAGGGGGACTCTTGGCAGCTTTGATATGGAAGAGCTCAGTGACACTTACCAATAGGCAGGAGTGTATCTCATAATGATATTTGGTGGTCTTTCAGGGAATCGGGTTTATGGCAGATCAACATTCTCTGCTGATAGCCCACCCACAGTAGTTTTAAATAAGAAACTAAAAAATGAGTAACTTTCTTTTTTATAAATGGACAGATCTAAAAAATACCCCAGGCATTCATGTTTATTCACTTACCTGCACGTATCTGTTTGTCAGGAATCAGGGAATGGTGGAAGAATGAAATCTGTATTAGAATAGATATATTTGTTGTTTTTTTCTTAAATGCGATGCATCATTTGGAACATGCTTATACATAAATGGGTTGGGAATTTTAAGATTGTTAAAATGATTTCTAGACATGGTGCTTACCATTGGCGTGGATGAGCGCTTGTAATGTCTGCTTTTTCTTTGTGGCAGTCCGCCGTGCATCTCAAGACTCGTGCTTGAGATGCACGATTCTCTCAGGGATGCATTCACCTTTTCCATAGAGATGAAGTTTAATCATGCCTAACCCTATTATTTTAATATTAATACATTTAATAAGGGTAAGACTTAGTTTACATTAAAATGAAGTGGAGTGAAGCATTATTATTGCTTAAGTAATAATAATAATAATAATAATAATAATAATAATAATAATAATAATAATAATAATAATAATAATCTGGATTAATGTATTTCATTATTATGGGTATTATGCCCCGGTATTGCTTTTGCTGGGGAGGGACCCACCTGAGATCTGGTATAAAAGAGATCAGTATGAGGAGCTCTGGGTGTTCGCTGGAGGTTAGTACCTCGAGGTATATGATTAGGGTGTTTTCTGGCCAATATTTCTTTTTTGATCCAGGATCAGTGTAAATATGTATGTGTTGAACGAACACATTTTCTTTTGTTCACAAATAAAGCCTTTGTTCTTTTAACAAAACTTTTGGTTGTGGGTCCTCCCTGTTTAACGCCAGCCACAATCTCAGTGTTTTATTCAAAGACAAAGTGGTTGTGAGTGATATACATCCGGGTGAGGACAGTGATCCCAGAGAGACTCTGTTCCACGAGTTCTAATCTCATTTTCATTAAGTGTATGGATCTTGTTGGGCGAGAGATTTTTCTTTTTGAGAGGGAGAGCTGGAGATTAGTTCTAGATGCGCTATGTTCACGCTGAATGCGAGAGGCTTGACAGGTCTAAGTGAGGCACACTGTAATAAAAGCCTGTTGAACCCGTCACCCACACTCTGAGCGTTAATTTCTGTATGGATGAAACAATATTGCTGCTGCTCTCTCTCGCTCTCTCTCTCTCTCTCTCTCTCTCTCTCTCTCTCTCTCTCTCTCTCTCTCTCTCTCTCTCTCTCTCTCTCTCTCTCTCTCTCAGCATGTGGAGTAGATGTGCCAGAGGGATACAGTTTCTATTTCAAAATGTCAGGGTATCCATTTACAACCCACGATGCTTATGAAAATATTATGGTCTCAGTGTGTAATGTGTAAATGGATATTGGGTAATTTATAGTGAAGAATGTTTATCCTCACAGACTTTATTTTAAGCATTCAAATCCGTGCCCGTACAGGTCCTCATAACAGCTCCCTCACCACCCCCTGTGTGATAATGAACACCTCTCATCTGTTTAAAATCTCGACGTTAGTGATGCTGGAGTGTGTCTTGAGTTCTTCCAGATGTCAGGAGTAAAAATTCCTATTTCTGAAAGAATGGTATAAATATACATTTTTGTATCACTTAAATAAAAATACAGCAAATAATGAATTATTCACACACACTGCCTGTTAGAATGCATTTAGGAACCTGGCAGACGGTCCGCTTTGCATCCAATAAATGATTAAACACACACTGCATAGAGCTGTACGATTTCTTTAAAATGTCTTCAATGAAAAAGACACCAACTGCGTTAAAGATCGGAAATATATATACTAAAGATTACTCTGTCCAGTACCAGAAGGGGACATTTCATTCATGTGTCTATTGTTATTTTTAAATTGATTTAAGTTTTTATAATATTTTGTTTGCTAATTCACTGATGGTGAAAACAGAATGTCTTTAAAAGGTGGACATACAAAGCAAAATATTCTACACATTTCAACATTTTTCATGCTTTGATAAATATTATGTTTAATTGGAAAATATCTTGAAATGCCTATTTTTCAATTGTGAAATGCTGTGAAAAATGCCATTTTTACCAGAAAGAAATACAGCCCTAACCACAATCCTCAGAATCTGGCCAGATTTCTGCTACAGCCCTATATAGAAAACACTTCTGTTACACACTGGTATTGCACTCACTCATAGTGGTTATGAGTAAAGGAAACGGGTCTCTGAACATAGTGTGTATTATTGTAAGTCAAATTACCCATTAGAGCCAGCTGAAGAAGACTAAAATAAGACTTTTTTTTTTCTCCCCAATTGAGTCGTGTCTAATTATTTTTTAGGGTCAGCTCCCCGCTACTACCCCTGCGCTGACTTGGGAGCGGCGAAGACGAACACACGCTGTCCTCTGAGGCGTGTTTTAAAAAATGTGCCATGCATAGACTTATGTAAGATGAACCATTATTGATGACAAACTGCAAGACTAATGTCACTCCTGCACACACAGCAGAGCCAAGTCACATCCTTAATGAATTTAACAGCCATGGTACAAAAAGACTTTGCATCTTATGCCATAAACTCTAAGGACGGAAAAAATTATTTTCAGCTGTCAAAATGTCAAAAACTATTCCCAAAGCAGCTAAATATTGAATTACAAAAGCAAGAGATGTGCTGGGATATTTCTCTCAAACACAACCCAGGGTGTTGAATTACTTTTTGACTGAAATCATGTTACTTTAGGTGTGAATGGAAACACAATCCCATCAGAACATGTGTGCATCTGCAGCATGCATTGTGGGAAGGGCTCATTGGCACATCCTTTTCAACACCAGCCCAATTCTTTAGTGTCTCACACATTCACAAACGCCCATCTCTGAACATTTACAGCATGCTTGTGTCTAACAAAACAAAATTAAGCTATTGTTAGCGTAATGTTTGGCTGTTGTGTACTGTAGCAATATGAATAAGTATTGTATAGGCCCCAATGAAAAAAACATTTCTGAACCAAGTACTGACATCCAGTACAAACAGAGGATTTCTCTTACTCAATCAGCATGTTTTCTTTGCAAGCATGTATGTATACAGTAGCAGAACAAGATGCATTTTCAATTTATTCTATTTGCTTAAACCCATAAAAAAGGATATTTACTTCAATTCTACAATATCTGAACATTTTGGAGCCCACTTCTGTAACTAACAGACATGAATAAACACAAGTGGGTGTTTTTCAACTGTTCCTTTGTTTATGGAGGACATGGTGACTGGTATAATGATAGTTCTGGGGTCTGAGGTAGAGCTGGAATAGGTACCCTGGTTTATAAGAATAAAATCTAAGTATATATTGTGAAATGCCATACAATAGTAGGGCTGGGTAAAACTATTATTTTGAAAGTACTTGTTTAACTATATTGGGTTTGGCAGCAATATTTATTTTGAAGAGTAAATTACTGATTAGAGGAGAAACGTCAAAATAGAGCGAGGTAACCAGAGGAGAACCACAGATCAGTATTAGGTTCTCTACTATTACTGATCTACATTAATGACTTGGATTCTGGTATAGTAAGCAAACTTGTTAAATTTGCAGATGACACAAAAATAGGAGGAGTGGCAAACACTGTTGCAGCAGCAAAGGTCATTCAAAATGATCTAGACAAAATTCAGAACTGGGCAGACACATAGCAAATTACATTTAATAGAGAAAAGTGTAAGGTACTGCACGCAGGAAATAAAAATGTGCATTATAAATATCATATGGGAGATACTGAAATTAAAGAAGGAATCTATAAATCTATGAAAAAGACCTAGGTGTTTTTGTCTTCATCTAGACAATGTGGGGAAGCTGTAAAAAAGGCTAACAGGATGCTCGGATATGTTGTGAAAAGTGTTGAATTTAAATTAAGGGAAGTAATGTTAAAACTGTATCTGTATACATTGGTAAGACCTCATCTTGAATATTGTGTTCAGTTCTGGTCATCTCGCTACAAAAAGGATATTGCTGCTCTAGAAAGAGTGCAAAGAAGAGCAACCAGAATTATTCCGGGCTTAAAAGGCATGTCATATGCAGACTGCAATTCAATTGCTAAAAGAATTGAATCTATTCAGTCTTGAACAAAGAAGACTACACAGCGACTTGATTCAAGCATTTAAAATTCTAAAAGGTATTGACAATGTCGACCCAAGGGACTTTTTCGACCTGAAAAAAGAAACAAGGACCAGGGGTCACAAATGGAGAGTAGATAAAGGGGCATTGAGAGCAGAATATAGGAGGCATTTTTTTACATAGAGAATTGTGAGGGTCTGGAACCAACTCCCCAGTAATGTTGTTGAAGCTGACACCCTGGGATCTTTCAAGAAGCTGCTCGATGAGATTCTGGGATCAATAAACTACTAACAACCAAACAAGCAAGATGGGCCGAATGGCCTCCTCTCGTTTGTAGACTTACTTATGTTCTTCTTATATGTTCTTATGTTCTTATATGTGACTTGAAGTCTTTCACTGCAGTAATGTCTCTGCTTGCTACTTCTGAAGCAATGCCTCAGGTTTTTGTAGTACGATCCAGCTCACAAAAGACTAAAATAAAGTGCCTGGAAGCAAACAGCCTACTGCACATAAGAACATAAGAACATAAGAACATAAGAAAGTTTACAAACAAGAGGAGGCCATTCGGTCCAGCTTGCTCTTTTGGTTGTTAGTAGCTTATTGATCCCAGAATCTCATCAAGCAGCTTCTTGAAGGATCCCAGAGTGTTAGCTTCAACAACATTACTGAGGAGTTGATTCCAGACCCTCACAATTCTCTGTGTAAAAAAGTGCCTCCTATTTTCTGTTCTGAATGCTCCTTTGTCTAATCTCCATTTGTGACCCCTGGTTCTTGTTTCTTTTTTCAGGCTGAAAAAGTCCCTTGGGTCGACACTGTCAATGCCTTTTAGAATTTTGAATGCTTGAATTAGGTCGCCACGTACTCTTCTTTGTTGAAGACTGAACAGATTCAATTCTTTTAGCCTGTCTGCATATGACATGCCTTTTAAGCCTGGAATAATTCTGGTCGCTCTTCTTTGCACTCTTTCTAGAGCAGCAATATCTTTTTTATAGCGAGGTGACCAGAACCGAATACAATATTCAAGATGTGGTTTAACTAGTGCATTGTACAGTTTTAACATTACTTCCCTTGATTTAAATTCAACACTTTTCACAATGTATCCGTAATCTTGTTTGCCTTTTTAATAGCTTCCCCACATTGTCTAGATGAAGACATTTCTGAGTCAACAAAAACTCCTAGGTCTTTTTCATAGATTCCTTCTCCAATTTCAGTATCTCCCATATGATATTTATAATGCACATTTTATTTCCTGTGTGCAGTACCTTACACTTTTCTCTATTAAATGTCATTTGCCATGTGTCTGCCCAGTTCTGAATCTTGTCTAGATCATTTTGAATGACCTTTGCTGCTACAACAGTGTTTGCCACTCCTCCTACTTTTGTGTCGTCTGCAAATTTAACAAGTTTGCTTACTATACCAGAATCTAAATCATTAATGTATATTAGGAATAGCAGAGGACCTAATACTGATCCCTGTGGTACACCACTGGTTACCACACTCCATTCTGAGGTTTTTCCTCTAATCAGTACTTTCTGTTTTCTACATGTTAACCACTCCCTAATCCATGTACATGTGTTTCCTTGAATCCCAACTGCGTTCAGTTTGAGAATTAATCTTTTGTGCGGGACTTTGTCAAAAGCTTTCTGGAAATCTAAATAAACCATGTCATATGCTTTGCAATTATCCATTATCGATGTTGCATCCTCAAAAAAATCAAGCAAGTTAGTTAGGCACGATCTCCCTTTCCTAAAACCATGTTGACTGTCTCCCAGGACCCTGTTACCATATAGGTAATTTTCCATTTTGGATCTTATTATAGTTTCCATAAGTTTGCATATAATAGAAGTCAGGCTTACTGGTCTGTAGTTACCTGGTTCAGTTTTGTTTCCCTTTTTGTGGATCGGTATTACGTTTGCAATTTTCCAGTCTGTCGGTACCACCCCTGTGTCAAGAGACTGCTGCATGATCTTGGTTAGCGGTTTGTAAATTACTTCTTTCATTTCTTTGAGTACTACTGGGAGGATCTCATCCAGCCCAGGGGATTTGTTTATTTTAAGAGCTCCTAGTCCCTTTAACACTTCTGCCTCAGTTATGCTAAAGTTATTTAAAACTGGATAGGAACTGGATGACATGTGGGGCATGTTGTCAGTATCTTCCTTTGTAAAAACTTGTGAAAAGTAATCATTTAATATATTTGCTATTTTTTTTTCTTCATCTACGATTTTGCCATTTGTATCTCTTAAACATTTAATCTCCTCTTTGAATGTTCTCTTGCTGTTGTAATATTGGAAAAACATTTTGGAATTGGTTTTAGCTCCCTTAGCAATGTTCATTTCTATTTCTCTCTTGGCCTTTCTAACTTCCTTTTTGACTTGCGTTTGCAGTTCCGTGTACTCTTTCTGCGTACTTTCTTTTTGGTCCTTTTTTAATGCTCTGTAAAGTGCCTTTTTTCGCTGAATATTTTTTTTTTATTGATCTATTAAACCATTTTGGCAATTTAGTTTTACATTTAGGTTTGTCTACTTTAGGGATGTAATTGTTTTGCGCCTCTAGTACTACATTTTTGAAGAACAACCATCCTTCTCTGGGTGTTTTCTCTATTTTACTCCAATCTACTTCTGTTAGTCTTTGTTTCATACCTTCATAGTTTGCTTTTCTAAAATTGTAAACCTTAGCTTTAGTCATTACTTTGGGGTTTTAAAAAACACTTCAAATGAGACCATGTTGTGGTCTGAGTTTGCCAGTGGTTCTCTGACCTCTGTTTGAGTTATTCTGTCTTCGTTATTTGAAAAGACTAAATCAAGGCATGCCTCCCCTCTAGTCGGTGCCTTGACAAATTGTGTTAGGAAGCAGTCATTTGTCATTTCCACCATTTCAATTTCATCCTTCGTGCTCCCCACCGGGTTTTCCCATTTTATATGGGGGAAGTTGAAATCCCCCATTAGTATGGCTTCTTCTTTGCTACACGCATTTCTAATGTCATTGTATAACACATTATTTTGCTCACCATCTGAAACTGGCGGTCTATAGCATGCTCCTATTATTATGCCCTTTGAATTTTTGTCCGTTATTCTGACCCATATTGATTCGGCTTTATTTTCTTTGTCCAGGTTTAACACCTGGGCTTCAAGACTGTTTCTTATGTATAGAGCTACCCCTCCTCCTCTTCTGCCCTGCCTGTCTTTCCTATACAGTGTATACCCACAAATATTATATTCGTCCCCATCACTCTCAGACAACCAAGTTTCAGTAACACCTATCACATCATAGTTACTTGTTAGTGCAGTAGCTTCAAGTTCTAGAATTTTGTTTCTGATACTTCTAGCATTTAGATAACTACATTTAATGGTTGTCTTACCTGACATGCCAAGGGAAGCTTTACATTAGATGTTAATCTATATTTAAAGCAACCTCCCCCCCAATCCATGTCGCATCAGTGCTAACTTCTATCGTAGATTATCTAAATCGAATCAGCGCTAACTTCTATCCCAGATTATTTAAATCGGATCAGTGCTAATTTCTATTTTAGATTATCCATGTCAGATCAGTGCTAACTTCTATCCCAGATTATCCATGTCAGATCAGAGCTAACTTCTATTCCAGATTATCCATGTTGGATCAGTGCTAACTTCTATCCCAGATTTTCCAAATCAGATCAGTGCTAACTTCTATCCCAGATTTTCCAAATCAGATCAGTGCTAACTTCTAGCCTAGATTATCCATGTCGGATCAGTTCTAACTTCTATCCCAGATTATCCATGTCAGATCAGTGCTAATGTCTATCCCAGATTATCCAAGTTGGATCAGTACTAACTGCTATCCGAGATTATCCATGTCAGAGCAGTGCTAATTTCTATCCTAGATTATACATGTTGGATCAGTGCTAACTTCTATCCCAGATTATCCAAATCGGATCAGTGCTAATTTCTATCCTAGATTATCCATATCGGATCAGAGCTAACTTCTATCCCAGATTATCCATGTCAGATCAATGCTAATTTCTATCCCAGATTATCCAAATCGGATCAGTGCTAACTTCTATCCCAGACTTAATTCCTAGGTTACATCATGATTCTAAATAATGCAGGGCCTTCAACTTGCCATGTGCTAAAATTACCCAGCTCTTCAAAACTGAAGCATTCGTTACTATTGGTGCTATTATTACCAGCCATTTATATTTCAGATTAGACAGTCATTTGCATTTTATGAGTAGCAAACAGCTTCAGAGAGGAAGTCTCAGAAAATGAGTAGGTGCCAACATTAGTACTGAATACACTAGTACAAAGTGGGAATGAAACAACTTTACAAGGTCCCATTCTGAAGAAACAGTGACAGTGTGAAGGAGACTAGACTCCAGTATATACAGGTAAGGGTTTGTCACTGTAATGCCTTTTTGTACAGTAAATCATTGCATTGCATGCAGCTGAAATATTTTACACTGTATTTACTTTACGTATACATAAATACTGTGTTTCTATTGTATTTTTATCTTAGAGAATAATGGAGCTTGAAGCAAACGCAAGACCCCATACATTCATTTATGTGGATGAAGCCGGCTTCAACCTTTCAAAAGTAAGGAGACGAGGGAGGAACCTCATTGGTAAGAGGGCCACCGTAAATGTGCCAGGGCAAAGGGGTGCAAACATTACCATGTGTGCCACTATCTCCAGCGATGGTGTTCTTTGCCACATCCCTACAATTGGCCCGTACAATACAGACTTCTCCTCACATTTCTTGATGCATTGCACCAGAGAGTGGTACCATCAGAAGAGAGAGGGCTGGTGAGGCCTGACATGTCCTGTTTCGTCATCATGCAGGACAATGTTGCTTTCCACCACTCTCGTCTGGTTACTGAATGGTTTGCAGCCCACCCACGAATAATGATGCAATTTCTCCCTCCGTACTCTCCTTTTCACAATCCAATCGAGGAATTCTTCTCTGCGTGGAGGTGGAAAGTTTACGATTACCAGCCACATGACCAGATGTCCGTCCTAAACGCAATGAATGCCAGTTGTCTGGCAATCACTATAGAGGACTGCCAAGCGTGCATGCGCCATGCAAGGAGATTTTTTCCTCGCTGCATTGTGAGGGAAAACATCCAGTGTGATGTTGATGAAAACATGTGGCCTGATCGACAAGAACAAATGGACTGAATGTGGTGTGTACTGTATTTGTGTTGCTTTTTTTACATTGCTTTGTTCTTGCAGTGATTTGTTAGCTTAGGTATTTTATTTTTATTCTCTGTATGTACAGCATCATTGAATTTGTAAAGGACAAAATGGAAAAAGGTAAAATAAAGCCTTTTGTTTCTGGATATTCCTGCTCTTGAGTGACATTCGTTATGCATTGGTCATTTTTGGTAAAATCGTTTTAGGAAAAAAGAACGCAGCCCATGCTGTGATAATATGTTTACTTGCCTTTTATGGTACATACTATAATTATAGTATCAACAAATGGCACAGACATATAAAAAAGGGTTAACCATGTTAGGGTATACTGATAGTTGTAGTTAGCATTTATTGGACCATTGTGTAACAACTGATTGAAATAACTTTTCATTAGATAACAAGTTGTATGTTTTGATGGAGGTAATTGATTTTGTGTCATGTATTTCATGTTTTGAGAGTCTTAGTGCATTTTGCAAATGAAATGTGTCATTTTGGACAACGTGTTTCAGTTTGGGGCTGCGAGTTAATTGTTTTGAAAAAGTGAATTCTGTTTGGACAAATGTGCACAAGCAATCGAGAAAAAACTGTAACACAAATACAAAACAGAAAATAATTGATTGCATCAATATTCACCCCCTTGAGTCAATATTTGATACAGCACTTTGGCAGCAATTACAGCCATGAGTATATTTGGATAAGTCTCTACCAGCTTTGCACATCTGGACACTGCAATTTTTGCCCATTCTTCTTTGCAAAATTGCTCAAGCTCCGTCAAGTTGGATGGGGACCTTTGGTGAAGAGCATTTTTCAACTCTTTCCACATAATCCCTCAGTTGGATTGAGGTCTGAGCTTTGACTGGGCCACTCCAGGACATTTACCTTTTTGTTTTTAAGCCACTCCAGTGTGGCTTTGGCTGTATGTTTGGGGTAATTGTCCTGCTGGAAGATAAATCTTCTCCCAAGTCCCAGGTCTCTTGCAGACTTCAGCAGGTTTTCCTCCAGGATTTCTCTGTACTTTGCTGCATCAATTTTGCCCTCTATCTTCACGAGCTTTCCAGGCCCTGACGCAGAGAAGCATCCCCATAGCATGATGCTGCCACCACCATGCTTCACGGTAGGGATGGTGTTCTCAGGATGATGTGCGGTGTTAGGCAATGTCTTCAATAGCACCATCTTGGAGTGGAAGGGTTTCATGTAGTAGTTCTCTTCATGTAGCAGATGTTCTCCTCCTCGATGTCAACAATCGCAAGCTTTCACTCGGCGCCCATCTGTGTAACAGTGGCCATGCAGTAGGCTCAAACTGTGGCGCAGACTGTTTTTGAGCTCCGGGCAGCCTCCTGGGCACGCCCCCAGCCAATCTGGACCTCCCAGCCAATCTGATGAGCCTAACTGCTCAATTGGTTGCCCAGCAGTGCTTCTCCTGTTCTGTGTCCCAGCTGCACACATTTGCGCAGGAACCAGCGACAGGGCTCTTTGTCTGTCACAATCCTCCCATTAAAGATGCTTGAATCTTTACAATATACTAATTGTCAATCCAAAAAAAAATACACTGGTTTACATTTGTCCTTCAATTTGAACAGTTTTTGCAGTGATAATAAATGATATTTAAATAAAAGCATCTGTACCAGAAGTCCAGTATACTGAGGGAAAAATGCACAGATGAATATTGCATTGAAACAGCAAATACAATATGGTGAAAACAAATAGAATACAAGCACATTTTAAAAACATTTGAAAAGTGTGTTCTGTACAAATACATACTATCTGGGTCTTCTAATTTTATGCCCAGTGGGTACAATGCAACACACGATTAGACAAAGTCATATTTCAGAGGCACCAAATAAATTTATTTCCATCCATACGAAAGAGCCCAATATTTGACTGAGCTTATCTATGTATTTCTCTTTAGCATCCCTAACGCAGAGCAGAAGCCCTGCTGATGTAAATAGTATGTGTGTGTGTGTGACAATGTAAGGTTGGCAAGGATGTGTTAAATCTGTCCCTTCCAGCAATCACAGATGTGTTATGTGACAATTACCTGTCCCTGCCACAATCCCGTTAACCCTCCCCCACCTTTGTCAACCTTTTCACTCCTAAACCTTCCTTCTATATGACGAGCACAACTCAAACTACATTGTATTTGCTCTTAAATGGTTGTTTACCTAAGAAATCTAATTTATAAAACAGACAGCTAGGAAAACCTCATTTCCAAGGCCATTGTGATATGCATGGTCCAGTTCTCAAGGCTGATCCAAATGCATTTGCCAGCAAGCACGTTCATATGTAGAGATGTGCACTGGAATGTTATTTTAAGAACATCATGAAGAGCAGCACCTCTATTCATCTTGTTTCCACATGTGGAGGCACTTAGTTTGAGTTATACAACATTCTTCACTAAAAATAGACCCAGCATGAACAGTAGAAAAGAAAGCATATAAATGTGCTGTTTCTAATACAGCAAAGCAGAAAGCTGCTGGATTTTATTATCACTGTATTTGTAAATATGTCACCAAAATAAATGAAAACAACTTACTCAAGTATTGTTCCAATCGTCTCACATCACCATGTTTCATAATACTTCCACAGCCATCAAGGACCCCTATGCTGTGTGGTAAAGGGGTCTGAGCTGCTAAAGATCCTTAATGTAATTAACGAAAGAACCTGAAACCAGCACAATGTGTTTAAACAGAGAGTTAGAGCTGCTAACAGAAGAACCTGAAACCAGTACAATGTGTTTATAACAAAGAGTTAGAGCTGCTAACAGAAGAACCTGAAACCAGCACAATGTGTTTATAACAGAGAGTTAGAGCTGCTAACAGAAGAACCTGAAACCATCACAATGTGTTTAAACAGAGAGTTAGAGCTGCTAACAGAAGAACCTGAAACCAGCACAATGTGTTTATAACAGAGAGTTAGAGCTGCTAATAGAAGAACCTGAAACCAGCACAATGTGTTTATAACAGAGAGTTAGAGCTGCTAACAGAAGAACCTGAAACCAGCACAATGTGTTTATAACAGAGAGTTAGAGCTGTTAACAGAAGAACTTGAAACCAGCACAGTGTGTTTATAACAGAGAGTTAGAGCTGTTAACAGAAGAACCTGAAACCAGCACAATGTGTTTATAACAGAGAGTTAGAGCTGTTAACAGAAGAACCTGAAACCAGCACAGTGTGTTTATAACAGAGAGTTAGAGCTGCTAAATATCCTGAATGTAGTTAATATTTGTCATAAATCTGGTCTCCAGAACAGTACAGGTACATGCAATATTAAGGCTCATGGAATGGGCCGAATCCATCAAAACAAATCATTATAACAATACCATTCAGAAAACTGAAAGCTGGACATATCTTCTATGAATGACAGCACTAAACAAGAACAAAATTATAAAACAGTAATCCAAACTCCTATAATTAATTTAACAATACTATATTTTAACACTCAATTTAAATTCATCATTTTAAAATATTTTTCAGATACGTAATATACAAATGACTTAATGTCATGGCCAAAGTTGTCTAAAGTTATCGTATTATATTCATATATTCAAAATCATTATTTAAAGACATTGCCACATACTGTGCCTTTTCATACATACCTACATATAAACAAGCCTGTCTAAGTCTCTGCTGACAGATAATGCTGCCGTTAGCTGGTTTAGCAGGTAAACAAATTGTCTAGTCTGAAGGACTGTTTCTAGGTTAAGTACAGTACAGTAGAATGTGCAGAGATGATAATGTATTAAACAGACACCAATCTACGGTAAACAGCATGTGATACATATTACTATACAAACATCTATGATTGCTTTTCAAATCCTGCATTTTTTCTATTTCTTATTTCTAAATTCTGTTTTAACTAATCATAAAGCACTGCAGTGGTCTAAAGATAACAATGAAAATCAATTGAAAGGATCATCATGAAAAATACAGCTGAGTGAAGTATGTCAGTTGGCTCTATTTTAAACTTTGAAGGTTGAGTGATATGCACAGTCATGTTGGTTATATAAGCCACTCTCCTGGGAGTAAAGTCTATTGCCAGCCCTTAATGTGGTTACTTATATAACAGAGAACAGTGTTTACATCAGAACCATGCTTCTGGTCTGCTTCTGATTTGAAACTGCTCAAACTTCTTCAGCTGTTTTCAACTTTTCCAGAAGAAAATGCGTCCCCAAAGATTGTTTCTACTCATGCTGTACTTCACGGCCCATCCATTCAATAGTTTTAGACATCTTGTTGATAAACGGCACTATAAAATGACGGCTTCCCTTTTTTAACATTTGGAACTAACCGAGCAAAAATCAACTGGAATTCAAGAATAAATGATTAATATCCACAGAGGTGATAAGTGTGGTTTTCCACACAGTTCTTGGAAAACAATCTAATGGGACATTCCTCAAGGATGCTCCTCTTTAACATTTGGAACTAACAGAGCAAAAATCAACTGGAATTCAAGAATAAATGTGGAATATCCACAGAGGTGATATGTGTGGTTTTCCACACAGTTCTTGGAAAACAAGCTAACGGGACATTCCTGTGTGTCTGTATGACATGATGAAGGGTCAGCCGCAGTATGAGGCTGTGAGGACAGACTAATCCAGCATGTGTGCTCCTTCACCAGGAGTTTTTGGTTACACGGGATTGTGATGATGTTATCAGTAATGCCCATCACTGAGGGAATTGCCAAGGATTACAGAGTTTGGTTTGGGTCACTGATCAGCTTTCTTTCACAGCTCCTAAAGAGGTTTAAGAAGTTATCATTTGACTGTCCAGTTTATTATCAATTACTGATTATTGAATTCAAAGGAAAACTATTGATTTGTCAAAGGACCAGGTGCAAACAAATCCACAGTAAGCAACATCACTCACAAGTTTTCTTACTGAAAGTCACTCAAAGACAAAGTTGTTTCTCCCTTTTTGCAGAGTAAATATCGTGGAAGTGATTACACATGAACTAACTCATGGGCTCATTCATTACAAACTAATCCTGTCTCTGCCGGATTCTATTGCCTGAATTTATAACATTGACAAAGCAATTGATTCTCAATCTGCCACTTGAGTGATTTAAATAGATTGCGAGCACAGTATAATCCTGTGTGCTATGCAATGTATTGTTTCAATATAAATCATTTGCATGTTTAAAGAATGCTGTTTATTTCCATGAAAAACAAAACTTTGAATGACTTGAAGGACAATGGGGGGAAAAAACCATTTACAAATATGTAACTAGAAATGGAAAATGTGCACATCTTTGCAGCAGCTGTCAGCTCTGTACAATGCAGGACAAGAGAAATTAGTAAGAGCGTCAGAAAGTGCACTCAGTGTTTTTGAATGTCCCAGTGGCATTAAGCCTTAACTTCAGAAAACAGCAGCATTAACTGGCTGCATATTGCACCTGTGCTAACACCTGGATGAACATCTGGCTCTGCAACACACACTGTTTTTGAATTTTAAGTGACATCGTCAACTGCTGCTTAATTTATGTTCGTCTTTCCCCAGTGAATAAAAGCAATTCTGTACTGTAATGCCCATTCGCGTTTCCACTCCACTGTCTGATTCCAAGGGGTTTGAATTGCAGCTGTTCAGGAAAAATGCTAAGAATCAAAGGATTCTTTACACACAAAGCTATTGATTTGGAACATTCATATTTGTCTTCATATTTTTTTGTAAAAGTTTTTTATGTAAAAGTTGGCTTGGGCAGGATGACTCCTGACTGATGTGATATAAATGTTTTGATTGGTTGTGGCTGATTAATCCATTTTAAAATGTTTTCGAGAAGCATAAAAAAAAGCAATTCAAAATCATAAACAAACAACTCTTATAACATGCAAGCAATAAAAACATAGAAAGAGATGGGGCATGTTCATTGCTTGGCTGGTGAAATACTGTACAAAACTTGGAAACCACCAAATATCACATCAGTCATTTCCACAAGCATGGTGGACACAGAACTTTGGCAAATGTAAAGGTAAACTTGAAACCTAAATCATTACGAGTAATGAAAATAACATATTCATTTATTTTGATTGTAGAAATACTCAATGGCAGTTACTATAAGCAAGCAGGCAGATGCTAAACAGCAATGATAAGAACTGCAGTGTATGTCTTGGTACTTGCTGAAATGATATTTAAACAGCAGATGCATCAGTGTCCATGACCTGTGATTTGTAGGGTTCATTTGGATGAATTCCAGTGTTGTTCCTGTTGTGTTCTTACTGCAGAACAACATGTTTTTCAGAAGCCATTCCTTTAATATTCACTTAGATTATATATGAATTGGTGACCATTGTTTGAAAGTATTTTGAACTTGTCCTCCTTCACTTGCAATCAAACTGACTATCCCCAGAACTGACTGCAATCCTAACCTGTGCTGTATTTCTGAACTGACTGCAATCCTAACCTGTGCTGTATTTCTGAACGGACTGCAATCCTAACCTGTGCTGTATTTCTGAACTGACTGCAATCCTAACCTGTGCTGTATTTCTGAACTGACTGCAATCCTAACCTGTGCTGTATTTCTGAACGGACTGCAATCCTAACCTGTGCTGTATTTCTGAACGGACTGCAATCCTAACCTGTGCTGTATTTCTGAACGGACTGCAATCCTAACCTGTGCTGTATTTCTGAACGGACTGCAATGCTAACCTGTGCTGTATTTCTGAACTGACTGCAATCCTAACCTATGCTGTATTTCTGAACTGACTGCAATCCTAACCTGTGCTGTATTTCTGAACTGACTGCAATCCTAACCTATGCTGTATTTCTGTGTGCTGCTTCACTGTATCTATCTATACATACACTATACAGTATACTGTACACAAACACACGCTATCTCTATATATAGCTTGTATCTTTGATAAATCAGAGTTCACCCACCACCCATACCACTGTGTCCTGGAACAGCGAAAGATAGGTGCTATAATTTCCATTTGAGCTAATGCAATACCTTTTAATGTAAGAGGATAATATGATGGCTTCACCAGCTATTTGTTTCAAAACCTGACCTATGGATGCTAGTAAGGAAACAGACAAACCCCTATTGTACACTTTCAGCTGGCGTGTCACACAGCCATGTGAGATGAGGTACCAGACTTTTCTGCTTCCAGAACATAGCATGAGGTTAACTCTACATTCCCTGAATTCCAACCCAGCATGCTACAGTGCAGTGGTACAGTCCAGTAGAAACTCTAGTGTTAAACTCTAGTGTTAAACTCCAGTGTTAACCTCCAGTGTTAACCTCGAGCAGTACACTCCAGTAGTACACTCCAGTGGTACACTCCAGTAGTACGCTCCATTGTTAAACTCCAGTGGTACACTCCAGTGTTACACTCCAGCAGTACCATCCAGTAGTACACTCCAGTGTTAAATTCCAGTAGTACACTCCAGTGTTAAACTCCAGCAGTACAATCCAGTGTTAAACTCCAATAGTACACTCCAGTGGTACAGTCCAGTGTTAAACTCCAGTAGAACACTCCAGTGGTACAGTCCAGTGTTAAACTCCAGTGATACAGTCCAGTGTTACACTCCAGCAGTACCATCCAGTAGTACACTCCAGTGTTAAATTCCAGTAGTACACTCCAGTGTTAAACTCCAGCAGTACAGTCCAGTGTTAAACTCCAATAGTACACTCCAGTGGTACAGTCCAGTGTTAAACTCCAGTAGAACACTCCAGTGGTACAGTCCAGTGTTAAACTCCAGTGGTACACTCCAGTGTTACACTCCAGCAGTACCATCCAGTAGTACACTCCAGTGTTAAACTCCAGCAGTACAGTCCAGTGTTAAACTCCAATAGTACACTCCAGTGGTACAGTCCAGTGTTAAACTCCAGTGATACAGTCCAGTGTTAAACTCCAATGGTACACTCCAGTAGTACACTCCAGTGGTACAGTCCAGTGTTAAACTCCAGTGGTACAGTCCAGTGGTACACTTCAATACCATGCATATCCTGCCCAAGCTGGGGGTTGAACCTCAAGTTACAGACTATCACCCAGGACTCTTGAGGCATCTAGTCATCCTGGACTAATATTTATTGAAAGCAACTAGAGGGGTATATAGATACATAGTTCTTTATTGGTGTTTGCTAGTTCTCTTGTTATAATTGGGATCTATCCATTTAACTCTGCTGGGTCCACCTGCTTCTATATGTATGAGCTAATCCAGGTCTGCAGTTACACACGTGACGTGTTCCTTCTGGAATCAGGAAGTGAAGACAATGGACAATTGTCAAAGATTCTATAAGCAAGTCAAGTAGAGATTTAGAAATCAAACGATCATAGCCACTCAGAATGCTTCAAATATCATACAAAAACAAGGCAAGGCAAGGAAACCCGACAGAATTCCAAGCTACTGTATATAGACTTGCTTGTATGTTTCAGATCATTGTCTTGCTTCATGACCCAGCTGCACTTCAGCTTCAGCTCATGGACGGATGGCCTGACATTCTCCTGTAGAATTCTCTGATACAGAGAAGAATTCATGGTCATCCAGGTCCTGATGCAGCATACCATCCCCAAATCATTACACTACCACCACTGTGTTTGACCGTTGGTATGAGATTCGTACCTTGGAATGCAGTGGTTGGTTTTTGCCAGACATAATGGGGCCCATGTTGGCCAAAAAGTTCCACTTTTGACTCATCTGTCCATAGAATATTGTTCCAGAACTCTTGAGGATCATCCAGGTGCTTTCTGGCAAACTGAGACAAGCATTCATGTTCTTCTTAGTGATCAGTGGTTTCTGTCTTGCTGCTCTGCTATGAATCCTATTTTTTCCAAGTGTCTTTCTGATGGTGGAGTCATGAACACTGACTTTATCCGAGGTGAGAGAGGCCTGCAGATCCCTGGATGTTGTTCTAGGGTTCTTTGTGACTTCCTGGTCGATTTTACGCCTTGCTCTTGGAGAGATTTTGGCAAGACGGCCACTCCTGGGAAGATTCACAATTGTCCCAAACTTTCTCCATTTGGACAATATGGCTTTGTGGCAAAGTGCCCCGCCCCTGTGTGTATTTTCTGTTATATGTTTTGTGTTAATGTTGGTGTATAGTCACTGGTACACGGGATATAAATGGGTCTGTGTAACACAAGTGTTTAAAATGTATATTTGTATTTAGGCACGAGGATTGCACAGCACTTCACGTGTAAGTAAAACATAATAATATGTGAGCACGGGGAATTGCACTTTATTAATTCACGTGTAATTGTACCGCGACTCCAATTGAATGACTGATTCGAAATCGAGTCTTGGTACAGCTGCATAAAAGCTGCATGTTCACCCACTCAGGGTTGTGTGTTTGGTGAGTGGAGACGGAGGTAATAAGAATAATAGTAATTGTTAAAAATGGAAGCTCACCGTGTGTTGTCTGTATAGTCCGTTTTGTTTGTCTTTGTTTTGGCTACCAGTGCTGTGTCCTGTGTTTTTGTTTGTTTCAACCATTTATTTTCTGTCTGTCTGTGCACTATTAAATGCTGAGCAAGACCATTCGCTCAGCTCCACCAAACTCCACCTCTCACTGTTGTTTATTTCCTGTTTCTGTTCTGACGTCACCCACTGCAGCTGTCTTTGTGACATGTGGTGTCATCATGGGATCACCAGCGCCTCCTAGAGGCAGACAAGAGCAGGAACCGCAGTTTCTTCTGTAAAAAAAAAAAAAAGGAAGGCTGGAGAGATTGTTGCACGGGCCTGGAGGAGCTCCTCAGTGGTCTGGAGGACCAAGGCTGGTGCCTTGCCTGCAGGGTGTACGGGCACGTGGAGGCTGTCTGCCTCTTCCAAGAGGAGGAGGAGGAACCGGCCCAGGAGAGGAAGGTGAGGAGAAGGAGGGGCAGAAAAAATCTGCATCAGCAGCAACAGCAGGAGGAGGTTGGGTATGGCAGTTGGGAGGTTTTTTTAAAGAACCTTGCGGTGGAGCTGTGCCCCGGCTGTGGGGCATATAGGCATACGTTGGCCATCTGCCCAAGCAATATATAGAGGCAGAAGTAATGCTTGTGTGGGTAGAGCCCATGCGTTCAGCACCCAGACAGGGGGACCGTGAGCATCCAGCACCCAGATCGGGGGACCGTGACCGTCCAGCACCCAGACGAGGGGACCGTGGGAAACCAAAGCCTGAGGGACTGCTGTTGCCACCTTCTCCAGCAGAGGAAGAATGCCTGCTGTCCCCATCTCCACCAGCAGAGGGTGAGTGCCTGCTGGTATCACTTCCTCTATCTGCCTCCATCACCTTCCCCTGCAAGTGAGGTAGAGCCGCACCAGTCCCCTGCAAGTGAGGGAGAACCGCACCAGACCCCTGTAATAAGGGTAGAATACAAGCCGCTCCCACCTCCGCCTCCAAGAGACTACACGCCGCTCCCACCTCCGCCTCCAGGAGACTACATGCCACTCCCACCTCAGCTGCCAGGAGATTACACGCCTCTGCCACCTTCATCGGCAGGAGCAGAGCAGCAGGAGCTGTCTTTTCCTCTGCCACCTTTACCGGCAGGAGACTACATGCCTCCGCCACCTCCACCGGCAGGAGCAGAACAGCAGGAGCTGCCTCTGCCTCTGCCACTTCCATCGGCAGGAGCAGAGCAGCAGGAGCTGCATCTGCTTCAGCCACCTCCACCAGCACAGGGTGAATGCCTGTTGGGTCCCTGTCCACCAGCAGAGGGTGAATGCCTGCTGGGTCCCTGTCCACCAGCAGAGGGTGAATGCCTGCTGGGTCCCCGTCCACCAGCAGAGGGTGAATGCCTGCTGGGTCCCCGTCCACCAGCAGAGGGTGAATGCCTGCTGGGTCCCTTTCCACCAGCAGAAGATGAATGCCTGCTGGTATCACTTCCCCCACCAGCAGAGGATGAATGCCTGCTGGAATCACTTCCCTCACCATCACGAGGAGAGGAGCTGGAGCTGCCTCTGCCTCCATCACCATCAGGGGGAGAGGAGCAGGAGCTGCCTCTCCCTGCACCAGAAGGACCAGGAATAGATGCTGGCAGTCCTCAGAAGCCCTTGCATAGGCTGCTGAGGAAAGTACGGGGAAGAACCACCCGGCCGCAATGGCCAAGAAGAGGGCCAACACCCGCACCCCAGCTTGTCCTGACGCCCTGCCTCGCTTCGCCCAAGAATGCCTGTCTCGCTTCGCCCAAGGATGCCTGCCTCACTTCGCCCAAGGATGAAATGCATGTGAAATGCATGTAGCAAAGGAGACATATAGAATGGGAAAACCCGGTGGGGAACACGACTGATGAAATTGAAATGGTGGAAATGACAAATTACTGCTTCCTAACACAATTTGTCAAGGCACCGACTAGAGGGGAGGCATGCCTTAATTTAGACAGAATAACTAAAACAGAGGTCAGAGAACCACTAGCAAACTCAGATCACAACACTGAGAGTGATGGGGACGAATATAATATTTGTGGGTATACACTGTATAGGAAAGACAGGCAGGATAGAAGAGGAGGAGGGGTAGCGCTATACATAAGAAACAGTCTTGAAGCCCAGGTGTTAAACCTGGACAAAGAAAATAAAACCGAATCAATATGGGTCAGAATAACAGACAAAAATTCAAAAGGCATAATAATAGGAGCATGCTATTGACCGCCAGATTCAGACGGTGAGCACAATAATCTGTTATACAATGACATTAGAAATGTGTGTAGCAAAGGAGAAGCCATACTAATGGGGGATTTCAACTCCGCATCGCCTGGGTTTGCCAGCTGCTCCGCAACGCCTGGGGTCACTGGAACTGCTTCGCCAGGGGTAACAGTCAGCTCTGCTTGGCCGCAGGGGTCAGTATGGCCGGAACCCCACCAGAGGGAGCAGCCGGCTATGAAGAAGGGGGGAGAGGTCAGGAGACCACCTTTCCCCACAGCAATTTCACTGCCGGTGGTCTTGGGGAGGTCTGGTGACCACCAACCCCAGCAGCTTTTCCATCAGTCTGGGAGCTGTCAGCACGTCTGCTGACAGCTGCACCATTGGCAGCATTTCCGCTGCCAGTGGTACAGCGGGAGAAGAGATTCGCCAACTGTCAGCATGTCTGCTGACAGCATGGCCAGTAGCAGCCTGGCTACTGGCAACACTGCCGCCCATCAACCCCTTAAAGTCCCTGTTCTTGGCCCAGGACTGAGTGAGACTTTTGGGATTTTAAGGGGGGAGGTGGCCATTGAGGCCATGTGTGCTTTCCACAAGGGGGGTATATGTGGCAAAGTGTCCACCCCTATGTGTAATTTCTGTTATATGTTGTGTGTTAATGTTGGTGTATAGTCATTGGTACACAGGATATAAACGGGTCTGTGTAACACAAGGGTTTAAAATGTATATTTGTATTTTGTCATGAGGATTGCACAACACTTCACGTGCAAGTAAAATGTAATAATATGTGAGCATGGGGAATTGCACTTTATTAATTCATGTGCAGTTGTACCGCGACTCCAATTGAATGATTGATTGGCAATCGAGTCTCGGTACAGCTGCATAAAAGCAGCATGTTTTCACTCACTCAGTGTTGTGTGTTCGGTGAGTGGAGAACGGAATTGGAGTCAGAGGTAATAAGAATAGTTAATAGTTAATAGAATCTCACCATGTTTGTCTGTGTAGTTCATTTTAGTTTGTCTTTTTGTTTTGGCGACGAGTGCCGTGTCCTGTTTTTGTCCTGTTTTATTTTATAATAATAGACTGCGCAGCAGCGCATCCATTTATCAATTCATCTCGCAGTACTGTTTCTTCTGGTCTGACGTCCCCACTACAGCCATCTTTGTCACAGGGGGGCAATAACTTTTTCACACCTGAAGATTGCATGTTTGACTAGCTTGCACACCAAACCAATGAAAGAAGCACCAAACTTTGGTGTCATTTTTTCTCTGACCAAATTCAATGTGAAAAATGTGCAAAAATGCAGAAAATCAGACAGAAGGGCAAATACTTTTTCATGGCACTGTACAAGCCACTCGGATGTAGGGGGATGTGCACACTGTACAGCTGATGTGCTTCAAGGTGTAATCCAGGGAAACCTCTGCATCAGCCACCAGAGTATGACAGCATTAATCCCCCTAACTCTCTGCCCTTTAAGCACTGGGACATGTGAAAGGATATTGTGAGCAGCATTTAAAAGGTTCCTGATGTAGTGCTGACAGCATTACTAGTTTGCTCTTTGGCATATATTTTCATTCTGGCACACAGTAATCGCTCATCTTCCACAACTGAACACTGCAATGCCAGTTAACTTCGGGTTACCCAAATCAACAACATTGTAATGTCAGTTAACTTCTGCATACACTTTACTATAGACTCCATGCACTGGGATATGCACAGCTTTACACTTCATCCAAAATAAACCAGGAACTCCATCACAAACTCTTCACCAAACAGACCGTCTTTAAACAGAACTTCAAAAATGCTCAATCACAATTCTAAAGTAAACCTAAGAAACTAAGCCAAGTCGACAAATTTTTCGCCTTTTACTTTCTTCGGTGCACTCAGATATTTGGCACAAACAGAAACTTTTGTCTGCTTGACCAAGTTTCTTTTATTTTTACTCTCAAAAGTAAATCTGATTAAAATACAAAGCCTGAACACAATAACAATATTTACAGACCAGGCTGAACTAAGTGGAGAAGTTTGGGTAGTGAGACTGGGTCCCCATTACAGGTCACTTCCTGGTGACATTCACGGTAAGGTTAGAAGGGTTAGGATAACTATGTTAATTTCCATATGTTTCCTTTAATAGCAAAAGCAAGCATCTGGGACTCCTGGAATAGAAGCTTCGTATCTAACTTTGGTAACATTCAAAGCTACCAAAAAAACAAAATCCCACAGAGCTGCACATTTATTTTGGGACTAATTGCTTTCTCTTTCTTCGGGTAGTGATCTTACTTTACAGTGTTTCCATTATCCCAGTAAATCCTGGTAATCTGCTCATTTCAAAGCATCCTTTCTGCAACTTCTTTATAACACACGCCTGAAGTAGCGAGGTGAATAGAACTGAACACAATATTCAAGATGAGATCTTACTAATGCATTGTACAGTTTTAACATTACTTCCCTTGATTTAAATTCAACACTTTTCACAATGTATCCGAGCATCTTGTTAGCCTTTTTTTATAGCTTCCCCACATTGTCTAGATGAAGACATTTCTGAGTCAACAAAAACTCCTAGGTCTTTTTCATTGATTCCTTCTTCAATTTCAGTATCTCCCATATGATATTTATAATGTACATTTTTATTTCCTGGGTGCAGTACCTTACACCTTTCTCTATTAAATGTAATTTGCCATGTGTCTGCCCAGTTCTGAATCTTGTCTAGATCATTTTGAATGACCTTTGCTGCTGCAACAGTGTTTGCCACTCCTCTTATTTTTGTGTTTTGTATTTTTCTTGTTAAATATCTGCATATTTAACAAGTTTGCTTACTATACCAGAATCTAAATCATTAATGTAGATTAAGAAAAGCAGAGGACCTAATACTGATCCCTGTGGTACTCCACTGGTTACCACTCTCCATTCTGAGGTTTTTCCTCTAATCAGTACTTTCTGTTTTCTACATGTTAACCACTCCCTAATCCATGTACATGCGTTTCCTTGAATCCCAACTGCGTTCAGTTTGAGAATTAATCTTTTGTGCGGGACTTTGTCAAAAGCTTTCTGGAAATCTAAATAAACCATGTCATATGCTTTGCAATTGTTCATTATCGATGTTGCATCCTCAAAAAAATCGAGCAGGGTAGTTAGACACGATCTCCCTTTCCTAAAACCATGTTGACTGTCTCCCAGGACACTGTTACCATATAGGTAATTTTCCATTTTGGATCTTATTATAGTTTCCATAAATGTGCATATAATAGAAGTCAAGCTTATTGGTCTGTAGTTACCTGGTTCAGTTTTGTTTCCCTTTTTATGGATCGGTATTACGTTTGCAATTTTCCAGTCTGTTGGTACAACCCCTGTGTCAAGAGACTGCTGCATGATCTTGGTTAGCTGTTTGTAAATAACATTTTCATTTCTTTGAGTACTATTGGGAGGATCTCATCCAGCACAGGGATTTGTTTATTTTAGCTCCTAGTCCCTTTAACACTTCTGCTTCAGTTATGCTAAAGTTATTTAAAACTGGATAGGAACAGGTTGACATGTGGGGCATGTTGTCTGTATCCTCCTTTGTAAAAACTTATGAAAAGTAATAATTTAATATATTTGTTTTTTCTTTGTCTATGATTTTGCCATTTGTATCTCTTAGACATTTAACCTCCTCTTTGAATGTTCTCTTGCTGTTGTAATATTGGAAAAACATTTTGGAATTGGTTTTAGCTCCCTTAGCAATGTTCATTTCTATTTCTCTCTTGGCCTTTCTAACTTCCTTTTTGACTTTCGTTTGCAAGTTCCATGTACTCTTTCTGTGTTCTTTCTTTTTGGTCCCTTTTTAATGCTCTGTAAAGTGTCTTTTTTCGCTGAATTTTTTTTTTTTTTTAAATTGATCTATTAAACCATTTTGGCAATTTAGTTTTACATTTAGATTTGTCTACTTTAGGGATGTAATTGTTTTGCACCTCTAATCCTACATTTTTGAAGAACAGCTTTGCTTCCTGTGACCTATTATAAAATACTGGGACATAATGTATGGATTCCATGAGGCAATACTATGCAAAGTGGTTGTGTGGTCCAGTGGTTAAAGAAACAGTTTTACAATCAGGGGGTTCCCCAGTTCAAATCCCAGCTCAGCCACTGACTCACTGTGCATGATCCTGAGCAAGTCACTTAACCTTGTGCAATGTCTTTCGGGTGAGATGTTGTTGTACGTGACTGCAGCTGATGCATAGTTTACACACCCTAGTCTCATATCTTGTAAAGTGCTTTGTGATGGTGGTCCACTATGAAAGGTGCTATATTAAACATTTTGTTATTATTTTTTAAAGTGTACCAGCCAAGTGGGCTCAATGTAAGACTTAGAGCTGCTAGTTACTATACCAAATGCTTCAACAGGGAGTTAAGGACCACTGTGAATGTCTCAGAAGAGAATAAATGAATCAGTCTATGTGTGACTCCCAGGGTATCCCTGCTTTTGAACCCCAGTATACCTCCCTAAAGTCAGGGAAGGCTACTGGCTAGAGTAGAGAGGAGGAAAGAGTTTCTGGGTTAGACCTTGTGGGTTAGTCCATGGATTTACTGTAAAAAAAGATATTGCATCCCAGGGGATAACCACCTTCTTTGTGAAGGAGCAAAAGCTTCTGCAGTAGTCCTATTTGATAAGTGTTTTTTCCCTACTGTGCATGGCCTGCCAGTGTGTGTTGCCAGTAACACAACGGCTTCTTTGTTTCTCAGTTCTTGCAACTTGTTTTCCTCTTTTTTAAACTGTTTACTAGACTGAGTTCATAATAGTGTTAGCTAATGACCTGATTCCAGTGCTCCTCAATGGGACGATTGTGGCTGGCCTTGTCTCAGTAAAAGGAGGCTTATTCATTCGTGAGTCTGCTGATAGCCTTCTTCCGAAATCTAAAAATACCTAGAGCTTTAATTATTGGGCTGTTGCTTACTAATTTTAGTTCTGACTTCAGAAGGGGTCCGTGGCCACTAAACCCATGATTCAAGCTGTCTCAGAAAGCTCCAGGGGAATGCTGGATTTAACAGGAAGTGGGAATCAAAAGTTAAAACTGCAGTAAAAAAAAACAAAAAAAACACAAAAGCACTAATAAAGAGCTCTCTGTGAAGCAGCGTGGACTGGAAATACACTATTGTCAGGATTTGTAACCCAGATCAGACTGACAGAGATGTGTGTATTGGTAGTGACTGGCTGGTTTGGGAATGAATAGGGTCAAAGGCAGGGTGCGTCTTCCAAATACAAACGGCAGATATTTATGCAAGATCTTGCTTTAATGTCGGCAATAATACTTTCACCACATCATTTTTAAACAAATGAACAAATACACAGATACAAATACTATGTCAACAAATGAACAAATACACAAACAGATACAAATACTATGTCAGCTACGTGTTTCAGAGTTTTAGCAGCACATTGTTGTAGAGTGCATTAGCTATGGTTGGGTGTTGAAAACTATGGGGTGTGTATTCTCAGATGCTCAGATTTAATTTAAATCTTGTATTTATTCTCAGATTTAACTTAAATCTTTCTCCAGATTTATACATGTTGTGAAAATAAATGTTTTTCTTAAATGTGTACATTCAGATATAATTTATAAGTCCTAAACTTTACCTAAATATTTAACTAAATTTTAAATCTCTTATCTAGATTTAACTGGGGGCTGCCGGGAAATGTTAGCATCTTATACATTCAAAACATTCACCCTACGTACTTTCAGAACACACTTCAGGAGGCCACATTAATTTTGTTTTACAGCAGCCATTAGTTTATTGGTGTGATTGTGGTGAGGAAAAAGAAGAGTGTTTTTGGATGTAGCTGGAATGTTTTGGGCTTGAAAGGGAGTTTTTTAAATGTCAGATAAACACGCAGCAGAATGTTTTGAACGTATGCCCATAATACTAGTGTTTTCCACGGTGGAGGGTTCTGGGTGTCCTAAACCGATAAATTAATGTAAATAATCACTGTATTATTGTGTAGTTAGAGAAGCAAGCTACTACCCCAGTAGAGTGTGCTCATGAATATGCACAAGCAGCAGACGATTACAGGACAGGCTTAAGCCAAAGTAGTTGACAGGCCAGACAAATGCATTAATCATACAGCATTTCTGCTGTAACGTCTTATTGACATTAGAGACATAACTCATTTTCAGGAACCTTTATTTTGCCAGGCAACTCCGAAGAACAAGCAGGAGATCTCATGAGAGCAGAAAATAAAGCTAGCTAACAGATAATTCCCTGTCGAGATAGCAACAGGGGAACTCTAAACTGTAATGTTGTTGTAATACTGTTTGAGTCCAGTTCATGTTTTGAGTGAAGTAACGTAGCTGATTGTTCGTAACTCCAATTCCGGGTTTTGGAGATTGCAGAAGGTTGCTGTTGCAAGTTGGAAGCGCAAGGTTGCTTTATGTTTAATAAATGAATGAATACAGATTACGCAACTTCACTATACTGGTTTTGGATTATTATTTTCAACACAGAAGAACGCTATAATAACATTTCAGGGAAAAGTGGGGAAACACATCTACACTCAGGGTTGCAGACATTGACGGGACAAACACATTTTCACAACACTACGCAACACAGTGATACATTAATTTACCCGCCCCAGCATGCATTGTTCCACCATGTAAATTAGTTATATGAGAACAGTAATATGTAATTGTAAATGTAAAATAGGACTGTCTCTCTATGAATTAAGTTGAACCGTGTAAAATATGAAGTCGTTTTATCGTGAGACTGCTCAGTCTAACGCAAGCAGCAAACTTTTCATTCTATTGATATCCTCGCGTGGGTGCGAGAGAGGATGGAAGAAATGGGTGAGTTTACCATCTTCTAAGAATGCTGACGCAAAGCACGCAGCGGGCGGAGCTCATTTGCATACAAACACCAGGTTTAGCTGGCCAGTTAAATATTTATCTAAATGTTAAATCTGGATAAGAGATTTAAGATTGAGTTAAATATTTAACTAAATGTTAAATGTGGATAAGCTATTTAAGATTTAGTTAAATGATTTCCATTACATGAGAGTAGATGTTAAAACTTCATGCTGATTTGAACTCAGCTCTCACCAAGATAAGCACCAACTAAGACGTAGCTTTATAGTAAACTAATGTGATCCATCTGCATCTCCATCCATTTACGTTGCCTTCCATCTGATGATGTAGATATCCTTCTGTCTGGTGTTGATGGCTGAAGTGTAATGCTGGCTCCAGGGATCAGCTTATTTTGCCTCCGCAGCACATCAGCACTCACAACGGCTGCGATGCCGGCTCCAGGGATCAACCACAGTGCGATCTCCCCAGCCGTCTGGATTGAGCTAAGTAGGGTGCATCTCTGGGGTCTTCAAGTGGGCACCTTCCATTCTCTGTGTTTCATCGACTAGCCCACAACACCTCCAGAGGGCTCGACAGTGATTCTGGTGTTCCAGCATCACTCCCCTCCATCCCCCACTCAACTCATCCCAGCTTACTTACCCGTACATCAGCGTTGCTTTCTTTCTATTGTGCTTGAGATCCCCAGCCAGAATCTTTCCGACTCAGCCACAACCAGTTGCTGCTCCAGATAAGTTATTCACTGTGTGATGCAACTCTTGGCCACTGTACCCAACATCTCTGAGAAACTGGACTGTGTGTCACAAAACCTCGACAACCCACCTCCACTGGGTAAACCCAGACTCTCCATCCTCACTGTTCCACTTCAGCAGCTAGTTGAGCATACCGAAGTTTCTTCCTCTCATACACCTCATCCACAGCATCCTCCCATGGCTCTGTTAACTCTACCAGATGAACAAGGCGTGCTGATCCAGACCACAAGACAATGTCTGGTCGAAGGTTAGTGGTGGCAATCTGAGGTGGAAAAATAAGCCGTTGATCAACATCTGGCAGCATTTTCCAGTCTCTACAGCTTTCAGTTGTCCTGGGCGAGGCTTGATTTTAACACCTTTTCTTGGTGGTTGCTCTCCTGGATGGAGGAATATTGTCTTTTGTGTGTAATGCTTTGATGGAACTGGTGGCAACTTATTGGTCAGGATTCGCTTGTCTTCCAATGCCAAACATCGCAGCACCTAGTCATGGCGCTAGTAAACCATCCTGGGCTAAGATCCACCTTACATCCTGTCAAAAATGCTTTAAAGTTGCATGTGATGAAGACAAAGGACATGAGGAATCCTCACCTTAGATTCTGTGGTGATGGGAGAACATCATATGTTGATCTGATGAGTAAACTAATCCTGCTCTGTTTCATTATCCATAGGTCTTGCCAGCCGATGTTGCGTTTTTCCATACTCTCCTATCTTATCCATTTTCCCTGCTTGAACTGGGAAACAGCCTTTACACACCTCATCCTCTCCTCCTGCTTTTGCACCTCGTTGACTACCGGCTTCCTCCTTTGAGCTGGGGCTGCCTTGTGCCATGTAGGAGGAGCTGAACTGAGACCAAGACCCCCTCTTCCATGCTGAACTTGCCATATAATATCACCGATTCGAAGGGAAGCCTTAGTATCTTCCACAGCTTTTTTTTTTTGCCGCCCACTTTCTTCCAGTTTTCAACACAGGTGCTGCCCCCCTTATGTATCTGTCACGTGAATCATTTCCATTCGGACCTTGGCGCACTTAAACTCCTCAGTTAGAGCTGAAACTGGTAGCTACAGTATTCCTTTACCATAAAGTCCCACTCTGCTATGGACAAGGCTCTGTATTGTCTATGTTTGCAGTTTTAAACATGTGCTGTACATTGCACTGAGGGTTGATTTATTAATTTAGTAAATCTTAGTAAACACTTTTTTGGTGCCCTCTAAATGTCAATCTTATTTGAAAAACACCCTTTTTTGCGGCATCCACCCACATTGATCACATTTTTACATATAAACAGTCCCATCTACACCACAATCTTTCTTTTCATTATCATCTGATATCTTCTGTCTGGTTGTGTTAATAACATCAGAAGCTGAGCAATTGTTTCTGTTTCCCCTCAGGAAATGTTCAGTTTCATTCAAGTGGCCAGCTCTGAAATCAGATATGTGCTCTGAGTTGCACATCCAGTGTGTGGGCATCAGCCCCCTTAGGCATGAATGCTGTCATTTCCTACGGTCTTACTGTGTGACTCTCACACACGTTCACACAGTGAGACAGGCCGTAGGTATCTTACAGTGCCTGAAGGAATGAATTAGGGATTAATTCTGTGCTTTTAAATTAGTTTCCCCAGTAGGGGTGAAGGTGTGCTAACAAGGGACAAGTCTTGATGGGCCTAATGGCCTTGTCTCATTCCTAAACTTGTCTGTGTTCTTATATTCTTACAAACCCACAGTCAGCAGTGAATTAAGGTGAAAGATAGTTAGACTGTAGGGAAAAGGACATGCTTTCTTCCCATTTGCCATGTGTCTGCCCAGTTCTGAGTCTTGTCCAGATCACTTTGAATGACCACGTCTTTGAACTGAAGTACATGCCTGTCTGTTTTTGTTCCGCCTTCTGGTCTGACGTCACCACAATGCCATTTCCTGTCACAGACCCATATTCAAAAAAGGAATGTCTTCTATAAATAGCTCTGGAAGACCTCTTGTATAACGTGCATGAAGATTGTATTCTTACTGCACTGCATGTCCAGCAGTTCTATCATGAAGATTGTATTCATACTGCACTGCATGTCCAGCAGTTCTATCATGAAGATTGTATTCATACTGCACTGCATGTCCAGCAGTTCTAATCAATGGTCAAAGTGAACTGTATGTTGCTGATATTTCCAGTCTTCAATTCATTATGCTGTTTCAAGTGCATAGCCACAGTAAATGGAAGCATGTTTTTGTTTGCAGTGCTATGTTTTGTGTGCTAGTAAGAGTGTGAGTCCATGCATGTGAGGTTTTGTGTGGAAATGAATGAAATCAAAGAAAGGACGAGTTGGAAGGAGGCTTTGATGTGGAACAAAGCAAAAAGCAGTCTGCACAAATGGGCACATTTCCAGATATACTTCAAAATGAATGAGATTCACCTTTGAGATCTGAAATGAAATGCAGATATTTGTCACCAAGTTTGTTCATTTCTTAAAGAAAAACAACATCAATATTGTAAATCCAGCCAAAGATAGGAAAGTTCTTGATTTATTTAATGTATTTAGTTGTTTGATTCTTTTCATTAAAAAAGACAGGTGCAAACCTTACATTTGTTTCAACCCTGCATGTTTTCTTCTATGGGGTGCTATGTGTAAAAAAAAAAAACTTTAATATTTTAAAAAGGTGTCAATTGACCTTATAAACAGGTCAGGGAGCCGCAGGCGCAAACAATCTGAGCCGTCAGTGCTGTGACCGTGGACCTGGGATTCAGAACACAATCTGAGCAGTCACTGCTGTGACCGTGGACCTGGGATTCAGAACACAATCTGAGCAGTCACTGCTGTGACCGTGGACCTGGGATTCAGAACACAGTCTGAGCAGTCACTGCTGTGACCGTGGACCTGGGATTCAGAACACAATCTGAGCAGTCACTGCTGTGACCATGGACCTGGGATTGAGAACACAGTTTGAGCAGTCACTGCTGTGACCGTGGACCTGGGATTCAGAACACGATCTGAGCAGTCATAGCTGTGACCGTGGACCTGGGATTGAGAACACAGTTTGAGCAGTCACTGCTGTGACCGTGGACCTGGGATTGAGAACACAGTTTAGAACATAAGAACATAAGAACATAAGAAAGTTTACAAACGAGAGGAGGCCATTCGGCCCATCTTGCTCCTTTGGTTGTTAGTAGCTTATTGATCCCAAAATCTCATCAAGCAGCTTCTTGAAGGATCCCAGGGTGTCAGCTTCAACAACATTACTGGGGATTTGATTCCAGACCCTCACAATTCTCTGTGTAAAAAAGTGTCTCCTATTTTCTGTTCTGAATGCCCCTTTGTCTAATCTCCATTTGTGACCCCTGGTCCTTGTTTCTTTTTTCAGGCTGAAAAAGTCCCTTGGGTCGACACTGTCAATACTTTTTAGAATTTTGAATGCTTGGATTAGGTCGCCACGTAGTCTTCTTTGTTCAAGACTGAACAGATTCAATTCTTTTAGCCTGTCTGCATATGACATGCCTTTTAAGCCCGGAATAATTCTGGTCGCTCTTCTTTGCACTCTTTCTAGAGCAGCAATATCTTTTTTTATAGCGAGGTGACCAGAACTGCACACAATATTCAAGATGAGGTCTTACTAGTCCATTGTACAGTTTTAACATTACTTCCCTTGATTTAAATTCAACACTTTTCACAATGTATCCAAGCATCTTGTTGGCCTTTTTTATAGCTTCTCCACATTGTCTAGATGAAGACATTTCTGAGTCAACAAAAACTCCTAGGTCTTTTTCATAGATTCCTTCTCCAATTTCAATATCTCCCATATGATATTTATAATGTACATTTTTATTTCCTGCGTGCAGTACCTTACACTTTTCTCTATTAAATGTCATTTGCCATGTGTCTGCCCAGTTCTGAATCTTGTCTAGATCATTTTGAATGACCTTTGCTGCTGCAACAGTGTCTGCGACTCCTCCCACCTTTGTGTCGTCTGCAAATTTAACAAGTTTGCTTACTATACCAGAATCTAAATCATTAATGTAGATTAGGAATAGCAGAGGACCTAATACTGATCCCTGTGGTACACCGCTGGTTACCACACTCCATTCTGAGGTTTTTCCTCTAATCAGTACTTTCTGTTTTCTACATGTTAACCACTCCCTAATCCATGTACATGATGTTTGAGCAGTCACTGCTGTGACCATGGACCTGGGATTGAGAACACAGTTTGAGCAGTCACTGCTGTGACCGTGGACCTGGGATTGAGAACATAGTTTGAGCAGTCACTGCTGTGACCGTGGACCTGGGATTCAGAACACAGTTTGAGCAGTCACTGCTGTGACCGTGGACCTGGGATTGAGAACACAGTTTGAGCAGTCACAGCTGTGACCGTGGACCTGGGATTCAGAACACAGTCTGAGCAGTCACTGCTGTGACCGTGGACCTGGGATTCTCCTAAAGTATCAGCTGCTTTTTTAACCAAGATATTTTGTTTGCGCATTCTGATTGGGCAACAGACTCAATTTAGGTAGTGGTTCCTGATTTCCAAGGAGATATACAAAGTGTATGCATACATTCTCATGAGTTCTAATAACAAGCTCTATTGTGTGGTCGTAATGTCTTCTTTATTTGATCGAGGGCATGAAGTACAGCAGCATGTGCTGCACACCTGTTCTTAGATGAACGCCTCTCAAGTTTAACCTCTGCAGGCCCCAAGACCCATTGCAGCCTCTTTTACCTTTTCAAAATGTCACCGGAAACATTCTTCACATAACTGCAGGAAGCTGGAAACCAAATAGCCCAAACTTTTTACAATAGATAAAGAAATAGGAATATTTGAGAATGCTCAGTTTATTGAAAACTTCCTGACAGAGGCTTTGCTAGAGTACCAGAGTGGAGGCTGAGAGCAGACAGGCAAAAACACACATCTAGCACATTAGTCGCTATGCAAAAGGCTGGTGTGATTCACAGCAGTATTCAATACCTGTGAGTACTGTATTGTGAATAGGTATTCTCAATTCCATTTTTATATAACAGTGGAATTCTGATTGCCCTTGAATTCTGTTTACATAATGATGAATTGAAAAGACGCTGCATACACATATATAGTAACTTATGCATTATTTCAAAGGGTTAGTCAAGCAAGCATATTTCTGAAAACATGAAGTTATGTGAATGTAATGTTGCTGAACATTAGACTCAATTTGCATGCTGCTGTGATTTGCAAGAATGGTAATAACTTCCTCTTCTCTTCTGAATGACCTACAATGATTAGAGCTGCAGAAGTGATGAAGTGCCACTCAGGGATTCACTTGTTCCTTCCTGATAATGAAGGTCACACAGAGATTTTATAAAAGGCCCAATATAGACATCATTCAATTTGCTGCGAAGAACCATGCTTGGGTTTTGATTACATAATAGCATGGGGATTATCTGGAGTTAACTCTGACTATTTTAATTTTCATTAAAATATATAATTAAAGGCGCCACACTGGTAAAGGTGTTTTCAGTCACAAAAGGACACAGCTGCCCTGTAGGGAGTTATAGAGCTGTCAGTTTGCAGAAAGTTCTGAGCTGAAGACACAGGTTACAGAAATTATTATGAAAAGATAGAGTTATGACTGCAGGGCATGAAATGCATGCTGTGGCAAAGTGGGGGGTGCTTCATCACTTCAGGGGCCTTTTCCACTGACGGTATTACAAAAGCCCTGAAATGAAAATACCTACAGGTGAAATGAAAACAGGACAGTGCCTGTATATGTACACAAAACAAAAGAAACAAAGCAAAATCCTATCTCCATTAAGGAGCACTTCGCCTACCATTACCATGTTAATAAACCAGACTCGTATTAGTTCCATTAAGGGTTCAATTAAGTAACTGAGAGCTCAGTTGGAACAAAAACCAGCAGGACAGTGGGTCCCAAGGACCAGGGTTGAGAACCGCTGATTAAGAGGACAGATGGTTAGTTTACCTACCGTAAACCTGGTACCCTGAAAGAGAAGATGGCCACCAAAGCATTATTTATGGGATACACTCCTGCCTATTGGTAGGTGTCACTGAGCTCTTACTATCAAAGCTGCCAATAGGCCCTTTTCCCTCAGTGACCCCGTCATGGAACTTTTCAGGTCCGCTACTTTAAAGAGCCAACTACACCAGATGTTCAGAGATATTAAGCTTTATTAGTTTGCGCAAACGAGAACAGCTCAACACATCAGTGTTAGGAAGCCCGAGCAGTGTTCTGCCATACAGAGTTAGCATACAGTTATTATACCTTTACAGAGAGACATGGTGGTTTCCCTTTCAACCAATAAGCTAGAGCCAACTCAGTTGGGGTAGCAAAAGAAAGGGAGACAGGTATTTACGAGGTAGTACAAATAAAGTTCAACCGATAAGCTGGAGCCAGCTCAGTTGGGGTAATTAACAGATAAGCTGGAGCCAGCTCAGTTGGGGTAATTAACAGACAGGGGGGGGAGAGGTATTTACAAGGTAGTACAAATAAAGATCAACCGATAAGCTGGAGCCAGCTCAGTTTTCACACCATCCACAGTTTGGTTTTCAGTGACATGTACCTGCAGATTAATACATTTACTTTATTTCTATAAACTTAGTAGATCATAAACTCAAATTGCTTTAAAGCATATAACTCAGTGAATAATGGTAGTACAGAGTAGCAACAAACAGGTACAGGAATGGTTCTATGCAATTATTCCCCTACACCCTCTCGGTCCCGCCTAACGAGGGTACTTAACCGTCACGCAGGCGAGACTCGCTCTCTTTTCGTCTACCCTAGGGTCCATGTCCCATGGCAGACGAAGAGCTGGTCAGATTGACGCAGTGCTCTCATCCTATCCACATAACATCTCAATACCCGCACCGGGCAGGTTCAACTTCTTATCTTCCTCCTTAGCAAACGGTGGAGGATGAAAGGACTCCAGTTCCACAGATTGATTCATGTGGAAGGCTGTAACCACCTTGGGGAGAAAAGCAGGGTTTGCATGAAGTGACACTCTGCTACCATCATTCCAAATGCGCATGCAGAAGCTATGCACAGAGGGCGCCTGCAGCTCACAAACCTGATAGCCCAGAGGAAGGCTGTCTTCACGGACAGGTGCTTCAACTCTATGGAGTATATAGACTCAAAAGGAGCCTGCGTGAGAGCCTCTAGTACAATCTCAAGGCTCCATTTGGGGAGAGTAGCCCTCCTAGGAGGGTGCAATCACAGAGCGCCTCGGAGAAACGAGGGTAGCCAGAAAATGCGCACCCGGGGGACACCGAGTCAACGGGGGCTTGGCAAGCAGAAATAGCTGCTAGGTAAACTTCAGTGTGGAAGGTGACCTACCAGCCTCAAGCAGATCTTGCAGAAACTGCAAGATGACAGGAATGGGACAGGAGATTGGATCATGACCGTTAGTAAGGCACCAATCTTGAAAATATTTCCACTTATAGGAATACAGTGACCTAGTGGAATGTGCTCTAGCATTCTGCAGCATACCCACGACCGCATCTGACAGCCCGAAGGATGACCAGCGGTCCCTTTCAGGGGTCAGACCCACAACTGGAGCCTGCCCGGCTCTGGGTGCCAAAGTGTGCCTCTCGTCTGGCTGAGGAGATCTCAGCGAAGCGGAATCTCTCAGGGCGGGCAGTTCAATAGTTGGCACAAGGTTGAAAACCAGTTTGTCCTGGGCCACCTGGGGGCCACTAGGAGAACTGACACCTTCTCTAACTGGACCTTTTCAAGAAAGGCCGGGAGTAATGGCAAAGGCAGGAACACGTAAAGGAGCGCTCTGTGCCATACTTGGGCTAGGTCGTCGACGCTGAGTGGACCGCCGCAGTGGTGGAGGAACTACCACAGGGGGCAATGTGTTGTCTCCACCAAGGCAAAGAGATCGACCTGCTCCTTCTCAAACCGTTCACAAATGTGCTGATTGGAGCCGCCACTCCAACGGATGTGGGCCCTCCCTCGAGAGGAGGTCTGCTGCCCGATTCTCCATGCCCGGAACATGCATCGCCTGAAGGGAAGGTAGGTTCTGTTGAGCCCAAATCAGAAGCCTGAAGGCTAGGCAATGCAACCCCGGGGACCAAATTCCACCCTGGTGTTTGACATTTGTTTCCACTGATGTATTGTCTGTGTGGATCAGCACATGTCTGTTCCGCACCACAGGTAGGAAGTGCTGGAGGGCAAGGCACACTGGCTGCAGCTGCAGCATATTGATATGCAGTGACTCCCAACGGCCCGACCATGGTCCGCTGACTCCTCTGCCTTCACAGACCGCCCTCCAACCTGGCATCACCACCTGTGGTTGTAAACTACTCCCATTTGGACTCCTTGGCACAGGTGAGAGGGAATCCTTTACCAGTGCAGGGCCGCTGTACATACAAGGCACACTGCCAGCCGACGGTACCTGTCACATTTGGGATGTAAGTGAAACTCACTGAGCCATGTCTGTAGCGGACACATGCACAATAAACCCAGCTCAATGGCTGATACCACTGCCGCCATCGGACCCAGTAGTTGCTGGCACAAAACAAGGGGCACCCTCGATCCCTGTTGAAACAGGGTGAGGTGGTGCTGTAGAGCTGCTACCCTGTAGTCCGACAGGTATGCGGGCATCATAGTGGAGTCCAGCCGGAGCCTCACATACGTTATGCACTGCACCGGCGTCAGCCGACTCTTGGCATCGTTGATGGTGAGGCCCAGTCTCACTAGATGCTCTGTCACTAGTGCAGTGTGGGCCACCCTCCCGCGACTGGGAACAGATCAACCAGTCATCGAGGTAATTCATCACTCTGACTTCTTGCAGTCGTAAGGGGGCAAGGATAGTGTCTACACACTTTGAAAACGTACGGGGAACTAGGAAGAGGCTGAACGACAGCACGGAAAACTCGTACACACTGCCTTGAAAGGTGAAGCGGAGATATTTTCTGTGAATGGGAAAGTGAAAATACTTGTCCCGTAAGTCCACCGTGGTAAACCAGTCGCCCAGCCAGACAGACTAGTATGTGATGATGAGTCAGCATGTGGAACCCTTTCTGTTTCAGAAACTGGTTTAGAAACCACAGGTCCAGGATGGTGCGAAAGCCACCATCCTTCTTCGGTACCAGGAAGTATCTCAAGTAAACCCCCTTCTGAGAGAGGTGGGATCTACAAGACGAATGGCGCACTTGTCTAGCAAGGCTGCCACTTCAGTCTGGAGCACCAAGGCCTAAAGTGGATCCATCATGTACGTAGTCATGACGCCACGAAAAGGAGAGGGTCCCAAGAGAAACTGAAGCACGTAAGCGTATTGTACAGTTGCGAGGACCCACACATCGGAGGTGCAAGCGCACTAGTAGTGCAGCTGTTGTGCCATGAATTGGGTCTGAGGTTGCCAGCCTTCAGGTGCAGTGCTGGGGTGGCGGAGGCTGAGGCAGGGCTAGCGGTGGAGGTTGTCTAGGACGGAAACCCTGAAACCGCCTTCTAGGTTGTTGCTGCGTGGGCTGGCTACAGCCACGTCCACCATGTTGAGGGAGGGTCCTGCCTCTCGTCTGAGATGAGGCCTGTAGGCGATGCCTAAGGTCAACTGGCAGGGCTGTAGGAACTGGCACCGTCCAGGTGACTGTTCATGTCGGGGTAAAGTGTCAGTGGCTCGACTGACCAGCACCGGAGTGGGGGGAGGGAGCAACGCGGCTACTGTCTTCATGCTTCGCGTTCCCAAAGAGACAGCTGCAGGATCTCCTCCACTGCTGGGAGTAAGGTGTGGCCTGGTGATATGGGCATGTCCAACAGCGTGGCCTTATCAGCATCAGGCACCCACTCCTGTGACAGCCACAGCTGTCTGATTGTGACCACTAGACCCGCCAGACTCCGGCCCAGGGTCATACCCTGCAGGCCAGAGATCTGGAGCAACTTATGTGATAGCAATCGCAACTCCGTGGCCACCAGTTCTTGGACCGGGGCGTCATGCAAAATCCCATTCAAGAACACAACCAGCAAACTAGATGTGTTTCCTAAGCGGGTACGTAAGCCAGCCGAACATGTGTCTCTGTCACCCTGAACTGCAAAACAAGCCTTGCTTAAACATGCTTAAAATTTTTTTATTTTTTTTGGTTCCTGGGTAGTAAGTGTTATTTCCTAATTGCTTATGCCTCAGAAGTATAGAAAATGGCTATTATTCCCCACAAACTTTGCTTTTGTGACCAGGACAGTGATATTTTGAAATGTACCTATTTCCAATGAGAAAACGGGAGAATTTGCATCTTTTCGTTCACATAAAGTCAGAAAAAAACAACTCAACCAGCTTCACATAGTTTTCGGCCTTGTGATTGCCCAGGAAGCTCTGAACCACTGCAACAAAGCTGTTCCAAGCTGTTTCTCCTTACTAGTGAGCTTCTTGGGGAATTCATTGCACTCCAGGATCTTCTTTATCTATGGTCCGACGAAGACACCGGCTTTGACCTTTGCCTCAGACAGCTTAAGGAAGAAGTCTTGAAGGTACTTGAAGGCTGCCGACTCCTTATCTAGAGCTCTGACAAATTGTTTCATAAGGCCCAATTTGATGTGCAGTGGTGGCATCAGCACCTTCCGGGGGTCCACCAGTGGCTCCCACTTGACGTTGTTCCTCCCCACAAAGAACTCGGTCCTCTGTGGCCAGTCCCGCCTGTGGTAGTGCGCCTTGGTGTCCCTGCTGTCCCAAAGGCAAAGATAGCAGGGAAACTTGGTAAAACCGCCTTGGAGACCCATCAGGAATGCCACCATTTTGAAGTCTTCTATGACCTCCCAGAAAAATGCAGACATGTGTCCACTTAGGCAGCTGGAACTAAACTGAACTGGTGGGCTTAAGGCCCCTGTATTTATACTACTATTTATATTACTGGAAAGTTCTAGAAAGTTCTAGAAGTTACTCCAAGTTTACTCAGCACTGAATCTATCTGGAATGTTCTGGAAAATCGGTACATTTCAAAATATCACTGTCCTGGTCACAAAAGCAAAGTTTGTGGGGAATAATAGCCATTTTCTATACTTTTGAGGCATAAGCAATTAGGAAATAACACTTACTACCCAGGAACAAAAATTGTGTTACATAGTGTTTTCACTTTTAAACAACTTGGAAAGGAACAGACAGTTAATCCGGGGCATCATAATAATAGACCATGCAGCCCCTCTGGCTTGCTTGGTTGTTTTTACTACATGCGCTGCAAAACAATATTTTTCAAAAGACTAAAATAAATCATCTATATGTTTGAAAAAAAAAAGTAAAGTACTATAATGATAATACTGTATGGGAGATGATATCCACTTCATTTTTTTAAGGACACATTCGTTGATAGTAGGTCTCAAGACAAGGCAATTACAATTGAGATACAGATCGAGGTTCTCAAAGTTCACACAAAGTACCCCATGGAACTAAAGCCTTACCCCGAGACTGAAGTTTTCCATTAGCAGCAAACACCACCACTTTCGTATGGAAGGCATGTCTTGCTAGAAAAATAAAATAACTCCACTGCAAGAATTCACATGACGCATTTCCAATTCTTCTTCTGCTGTAGGCAATTCTGTACTTTTCACAGTTCTGAAGAGTTGTTTTTGGGTTTGGAAAAGGTGCCATTTAGTAGCACACTTGTGGACAAGACATGTGTGGCTTTACAAAAGGTCAGTGTCAGGAATTGGTTTGTGAATCGTAGGTTACAAGAACTCTCCCCAACTGACTGTTATGCTTTACAGAAGGCGTATATATAGATAAATAGTATGTTGTTGTCTGGTCTCCAAGTTTCACGTGAACAGAGAGAGGGATGTTTTCATTCATAGATGCTCTTTGCCTTGCCAAGCAGTCTTTTTTTCTTTTCTTCACCAAACCATTTTTGATTAACCATTTCAATAAGAATATTTTCCTGTAGACATTCTGGGATTTGTTCAGAAGAGCAGAACTCTACAGATGTTAAGTTGCTGCACTGAAAGGATCGTGATCCACTTCGAAACTGGAACGATTGGATGTTCTGGCAACTTTCATTTTCACAAACAACCCTCTGTGTTTTGCCCCACGTTTTTTTTTTTTTTTTTTTTTTTTTTTACGTGCAATGGTACACATGGTTCTTTAAATTTAAATAGACTTGGCCACTGCAAATATGCCATTAACTGCATCTACACACTGGGAAGCAAGGTGGGAGGCACTTGTAATATCTTACACAATTGGTTTGTGTCTTCAACTGATGTGTCTTGCAAAGTTTGTCTTATTTATTGTCAGCTGACAATGTGCACACTAACTATTTTTCTTTGAACTCTACCTGGGGCAACAACAGAACTTCAAAACAGAAGCTGTGAAACAATTCAGAACTGGTCTTCTTTAAATTAAAGTTGTTTTGAAAATGCTAGCTGCTGTGGTTGGCGATATCAAGCACTTTTAATTGACGCTGGGATGGTGGTGTGTATATGTGATATGTTATTGTATTTCACAAATTATTCTTAGGCTTCACAGACTGTGAAACAATTCACATTTGGCCTCCTTTAAATTAAAGTTGGTTTGAGCGCTGTAGCTGCTGTGTTTGAGGCGATAAAGCCCTTTTACGCGTGTCAGGTATGCTGTGTGTGTATATAAGGTATATTATTGTTTTTTCACAATTTATTTGTTTGATTCAGATGTAAAGGAGAGCTTGTGAAATAATTCACAATTGGTCTTCACATTAAAGTTATTTTGGATGCTCTAGCTGCTGTGGTTGGGGAGATAAAGCCCTTTTACGCATGGCTGAGGCTCAGTGTGTGTATATGCGGTATGTTATTATTTTCTACAAATTATTCTTAAGATTCACATGTAAAACAGAGACTGTGAAACACTTCAAAATTGGTATTCTTTACATTAAGTTGGTTTGAACGCTGTAGCTGCTGTGGTTGGGGAGATAAAGCCCCTTTACGCGTGTCAGATATGCGATATGTTATTGTTTTTCACAAATTATTCTTAGGATTCACATGTAAAACAGACTGTGAAACAATTCACGCTTGGCCTCTTTTAAATTAAAGTTGGTCTGAATGCTCTAGCTGCTGTGGTTAGGGATATAAAGCCTTTTTCATTGATGCCAAGACATATATGCTGTATGTTATTGTTTTTCACGAATTATTCTTAGGATGCACATGTAAACAGAGGCTGTGAAACAATTCACAACTGGTCTCCTTTAAATTAAAGTTGTTTTGAGCAGTGTAGCTGCTGTGGTTGGGGAGATAAAGCCATTTTCATTCATGTCGGGTTAGTGTGAGTTGAATATCAAACGAATATAGAACGTCAAGCAAACTTTACCACATCCAGTATTGATGGCTTGTTCCCTTTGGGGTAGAAACACTGGCAAGCAAAACAGTCGCCATCAGTATCAGGTTTGTAATTTGCAATTAGCGGATTGGTCAAAATTTAGATTTGGTCCAGGTCCAAACTGGAAGAAAAACAGCAATTGACTAACCTTGAACTGGAGCTTGGGCAGCTACACTATAGCTAGCTTTCATTTATACTTGAACGTAAAGGGGTTGAGAATGATGAAGTATTGCTGGAAACGGGAGCAGGCCTTGCAAAAGAACTTCCACTAGGTTCCTGTTCCAAAATGTCCGCAGCTTCTCTCAAAAGTTGCGAAATGCATTTTGCCCTCATTGAGAATTCATCTGGTCATGTTTTTGTTTGTATTTTTGTACTATCACCAATAAAAATATTTTCTCACAAAAAAAAAACATATTGAATTGCATACTTCTTTAACAAAAATTTTAAAAATGTTACATTTCAAAATTTAACATGAAATACACTACTACTGTTAGGCTTCCGGTAGACTTTTGTGATCTCATTTCATAGTTTCTTTGATTACATGATGATAAATAAATTACATTCATATAGTTTTGTTTTGTTAAATGATGTCTCAATCCTCAAATTGTAGGGAATGGAAAACTTTTGGCCAAAGCTGTACTTTTATCTTTGTGGAATCTGTCAAAGTACCAGTTTCAATAACCAGGATAAATAATGCAATCCAAGAAACTGTCTTCTTTATGAGGTGAGTTTCATTAGTTGCTCTGTCCAATTCTGTAACAGGTTTCAATGTTGTGCTGATGGTTCTAAAGGGAAATCTGGTCTCTATTATATTTCTCATTTCCTATTGTTAAAGAGAGCATGTGTTGTCACTGGTATGTGACCTACTTTGGACAGAACACCTACATACATATGTATGCAGTATCAAATAAACATGATTTGCTTTATTTTATATTAAAATTGTTTATATATATATATATATATATATATATATATATATATATATATATATATATATATATATATATATAGATAGATAGATAGATAGATAGATAGATATATGTTCACTCTACTGCATTAAAAACAATCCTTTTTCTTTCAGTTTGTTTTTGTACATTCACTAAAGGTAGTTTCCACGACAAGAACAATTGACAATTACAACTATTACTTGACCACAAGCCAGACACCTTCCGGCTATCCTTTACTTAGAAAGTGTATTGATAAGGTTGACCTCAATTAAAGCAATATTTATAAATGCTGATTTTACAGAATAGTTAGGACTAAAACATGGTTCAGACAGAAGCTGTGCATACTTAGCTGGGTCATGTACAAGTGGGGAAACACTATGAATGCTCAGGATCCCATTCTATTCTATATTACTGATGTTCGTTCATTGTACTTGTGTACGTTCAATGGAAACAGTTTGAGAATGGAGCCACATAGTAGACTTTTTATGCTTTGCAAAGTTAGTGCTTTTTGCCTGCTCTTCCATGGCACAGCTCATATAGTATATAAGAGCCCTCTGTCAATGTTTGCACACCTGTAATTGCAGATTCTTTAGCGCCGTTGGCCTCATAGACGTGAGTTCTGTTTTGACTGCAATGTGGAGAATGTTTGTAATGTAAGGTATGCAGAGAAATATTTTGCGTGGTTAAAAAATGTTTATTGGTTCTTCTTCATAGCTTTTTGTTTTTTATCCACCCCAGGAATAAGTGACATGAACTGCAGTTAAAAGGTACATGAAGGTTTGCAACCCAAGGGTTACATATGTATTTTCTAACTGATCAGTAGTGAGAGCTCATTCCTCTCTCCTTTCTAACTGATCAACACTGAGAGCTCATTCCTCTCTCCTTTCTAACTGATCAACACTGAGAGCTCATTCCTCTCTCCTTTCTAACTGATCAACACTGAGAGCTCATTCCTCTCTCCTTTCTAACTGATCAACACTGAGAGCTCATTCCTCTCTCCTTTCTAACTGATCAACACTGAGAGCTCATTCCTCTCTCCTTTCTAACTGATCAACACTGAGAGCTCATTCCTCTCTCCTTTCTAACTGATCAACACTGAGAGCTCGTTGACAGCTTCTCTTATTGTGGTGCTGTAGATGATCTGCTTTTGTCTACACTTCCATCTTCCTGCTACCGAATGTCCTACAGTTTTATAGCTTTGGTGAATTTAAATTTCATGAACTTTGGTTTCACAGATTAGCTCTAATCTTGGACTGCCTTGGTAACATTAGGGTACCCCAGACTATTGCAGACAGGGTCTTTGGGACCAGCCATTTTAGTTCAGATAATTATACCAAAACTGGTTACTAAAGTAGTTACCAAAAACTAAAATTACCAAACTCATGTGTTGTCCCGGTTTACTAAAGTCTTTTAAAACTTATATTAGTCACAAAAAGATAAAATATACCCATAACAAATAATAGGGGACCACTAATAATGCTGCAAATGATTGCAAGAGAAATACATTTAAAAACACACAGCAGCACACACTGTACCTGTATGCAGAATCCAAGTGTAGCAAGTAGCAAGTAGCAAGTAGCAAGTGAGTTAACTTGAACTTCTAAGCAGTTAATTTCCACCACTGAGAGGCAGGGGTGGAGAAGGAGTGGGCTCTGGAATTGTGGGAGAGAGGGGGGGGTACAGCTAATCTGCTGGTGGTGGAGAAGTGGAGGGGGCAAGAGGGGGTGTAGGGAGAAATGATAGTCTGGAGATAGGAGGGAGCAGAAAGGTTGAGACAGCGACAGGCGAGTGTAGTGTGGGAGAAACAAGGAAGGAAAAGACAAGACGAGCAACAGATACACAGAGGCCCCAGGCTTCACTGCCTCCATCACTGAGCTTTCAGGAATGCGCCACACATTTGGTGATTTCTGGCTCCTTCCTGTGGGGCTGTACAAGGACTGAGGCTGCAGATAGTGGCGGTAGTTTACTGCAGCTGTGAGTACTGTACAGGGAGGCCTCAGGCTTCACAGCCTCCATCACTGAGCTTTCAGGAAGGCTCAGCACACTTGATGCAATGTGCATTTGTGCAGAGGAGAATGTTAGCGTTGCTTCTGGGCAAATGGAATCCATGCATCTTTAAATTAATTGCCTTTTACATTCCTATTAACTGAATATGAATAACAGTTATTGTCCAGAAAACAGTAAACTTCAAAAACCATTTTGAACATAAACATTCAATCATAAAACTCAGGTAAGTTCAGATATCATAAACAAGGCTTATACAAATGTTTCTGATAAGAAAAGATACATGGACACATTTGATGACCTCAGACAAACAAAGTACTTTGATTTGTATTACAATGCATTTCCACTGATGCATCCATGAGCCTGTTCTGAAGCTTCACTATTCCTAGCACTATTCCTATTCTTAAGAGAATACTATTCTGAGGATGCATTGTAAGGGTTACTCTTTAAAACATGTGTCATTAAACATGGTTTTGTAGTTGCTTTTATATCATAAAAGAAAAGTTGTGTTGGCTTTGAAAGTCCTAAAGTGAAATGGTAATTCTAGTGACTCATAAAGAATAGTTACTCTGTTTTTTATAGAAGGATAAACTGACTAGAATTATATTTTAGGGTCTTGGTTACACTGTAGGTAAAAATGTGTCATTATTTTTGCAGATATCACATTGTGGAATGTTTCTGGTAAGAATCTCAGTATTAATAATGATGTAATCAACAATAATTACTATAACCCTTTTACCATTTAGAAAAGAAGAATCTAATATGGTTTACAGTAAAAAAAAAAAAAGTATTTCCCTTTATTTGTCTTACCATCTAAGGATTTGATTAAAGATATAGCACTGCTGCACATATTGGGCCCTTTCCACTAAACTTGACAGCTGTTTTAAAATTATAAAGGAATAAACTGTCTCTGAAGCAGCTAGAAAGGGATTCAGGAAGTGCAACTGTCACAAGTGAGGTTTTTTTGTTATAATTTGATACTAGGATAATTAGTTTTTCTTTTTTTTCTTTTGTTTTTACACATACCTGTGTTGTTGTCATTGTGTTTGTGTTTGTATATCACTGTGGAATCGACTGATTTGAAACACTGTTTTTTTTTTCTGTGCACTGTTATTTTGTGTTTGGTATGAGCACTTTCCTCACTTAGGGAAGCTCCCTCCCCCATCAATTAGTGGTGGCAAATGGGAACACACGGGGGTAGGATAAAAAGGACAAGCAGGAAGCAGGAAAAGTTGGAGTGCAGCAATGGTGGAAGCAGGAAGCAGGAAGCAGGAAGCAGGAAGCAGGAAGCAGGAAGCAGGAAGCAGGAAGCAGGATTTTGGAAGATCCAGCACAAGGAACAGAGAACGCAGATTAAAAACAGAAAGATACTATGGATGAAAGGAAGAATTGGTAGGACTTAGAAAAGGAAACCGATATTGGACTCTTGTTGTAGTTGTAACTACTGGTGGTAGCTGGTTAACCTATTAAGAACATAAGAACATAAGAAAGTTTACAAACGAGAGGAGGCCATTCGGCCCATCTTGCTCGTTTGGTTGTTAGTAGCTTATTGATCCCAAAATCTCATCAAGCAGCTTCTTGAAGGATCCCAGGGTGTCAGCTTCAACAACATTACTGGGGAGTTGATTCCAGACCCTCACAATTCTCTGTGTAAAAAAGTGTCTCCTATTTTCTGTTCTGAATGCCCCTTTTTCTAAACTCCATTTGTGACCCCTGGTCCTTGTTTCTTTTTTCAGGCTGAAAAAGTCCCTTGCGTCCACACTGTCAATACCTTTTAGAATTTTGAATGCTTGAATTAGGTCGCCACGTAGTCTTCTTTGTTCAAGACTGAACAGATTCAATTCTTTTAGCCTGTCTGCATATGACATGCCTTTTAAGCCCGGAATAATTCTGGTCGCTCTTCTTTGCACTCTTTCTAGAGCAGCAATATCTTTTTTATAGCGAGGTGACCAGAACTGCACACAATATTCAAGATGAGGTCTTACAAGTGCATTGTACAGTTTTAACATTACTTCCCTTGATTTAAATTCAACACTTTTCACAATGTATCCGAGTATCTTGTTAGCCTTTTTTATAGCTTCCCCACATTGCCTAGATGAAGACATTTCTGAGTCAACAAAAACTCCTAGGTCTTTTTCATAGATTCCTTCTCCAATTTCAATATCTCCCATATGATATTTATAATGTACATTTTTATTTCCTGCGTGCAGTACCTTACACTTTTCTCTATTAAATGTCATTTGCCATGTGTCTGCCCAGTTCTGAATCTTGTCTAGATCATTTTGAATGACCTTTGCTGCTGCAACAGTGTTTGCCACTCCTCCTACTTTTGTGTCGTCTGCAAATTTAACAAGTTTGCTTACTATACCAGAATCTAAATCATTAATGTAGATTAGGAATAGCAGAGGACCTAATACTGATCCCTGTGGTACACCGCTGGTTACCACACTCCATTCTGAGGTTTTTCCTCTAATCAGTACTTTCTGTTTTCTACATGTTAACCACTCCCTAATCCATGTACATGTGTTTCCTTGAATCCCAACTGCGTTCAGTTTGAGAATTAATCTTTTGTGCGGGACTTTGTCAAAAGCTTTCTGGAAATCTAAATAAACCATATCATATGCTTTGCAATTATCCATTATCGATGTTGCATCCTCAAAAAAATCAAGCAAGTTAGTTAGGCACGATCTCCCTTTCCTAAAACCATGTTGACTGTCTCCCAGTACTCTGTTACCATATAGGTAATTTTCCATTTTGGCTCTTATTATAGTTTCCATAAGTTTGCATATAATAGAAGTCAGGCTTACTGGTCTGTAGTTACCTGGTTCAGTTTTGTTTCCCTTTTTGTGGATCGGTATTACGTTTGCAATTTTCCAGTCTGTCGGTACCACCCCTGTGTCAAGAGACTGCTGCATGATCTTGGTTAGCGGTTTGTAAATTACTTCTTTCATTTCTTTGAGTACTACTGGGAGGATCTCATCCGGCCCAGGGGATTTGTTTATTTTAAGAGCTCCTAGTCCCTTTAACACTTCTGCCTCAGTTATGCTAAAGTTATTTAAAACTGGATAGGAACTGGATGACATGTGGGGCATGTTGTCAGTATCTTCCTTTGTAAAAACTTGTGAAAAGTAATCATTTAACATATTTGCTATTTTTTTTTCTTCCTCTACGATTTTGCCATTTGTATCTCTTAAACATTTAATCTCCTCTTTGAATGTTCTCTTGCTGTTGTAATATTGGAAAAACATTTTGGAATTGGTTTTAGCTCCCTTAGCAATGTTCATTTCTATTTCTCTCTTGGCCTTTCTAACTTCCTTTTTGACTTGCATTTGCAGTTCTGTGTACTCTTTCTGTGTACTTTCTTTTTGGTCCTTTTTTAATGCTCTGTAAAGTGCCTTTTTTCGCTGAATATTTTTTTTAATTGATCTATTAAACCATTTTGGCAATTTAGTTTTACATTTAGATTTGTCTACTTTAGGGATATAATTGTTTTGCGCCTCTAGTACTACATTTTTGAAGAACAACCATCCTTCTTCTGTGGGTGTTTTCTCTATTTTACTCCAATCTACTTCTGTTAGTCTCTGTTTCATGCCTTCATAGTTTGCTTTTCTAAAATTGTAAACCTTAGCTTTAGTCTTTACTTTTGAGGATTTAAAAAACACTTCAAATGAGACCATGTTGTGGTCTGAGTTTGCCAGTGGTTCTCTGACCTCTGTTTTAGTTATTCTATCTTCGTTATTTGAAAAGACTAAATCAAGGCATGCCTCCCCTCTAGTGGGTGCCTTCACAAATTGTGTTAGGAAGCAGTCATTTGTCATTTCCACCATTTCTATTTCGTCCTTCGCGCTACCCACCGGGTTTTCCCATTTTATTTGGGGGAAGTTGAAATCCCCCATTAGTATGGCTTCTCCTTTGCTACACACATTTCTAATGTCATTGTATAACAGATTATTGTGCTCACCGTCTGAATCTGGCGGTCTATAGCATGCTCCTATTATTATGCCCTTTGAATTTTTGTCTGTTATTCTGACCCATATTGATTCGGTTTTATTTTCTTTGTCCAGGTTTAACACCTGGGCTTCAAGACTGTTTCTTATGTATAGCGCTACCCCTCCTCCTCGTCTGTCCTGCCTGTCTTTCCTATACAGTGTATACCCACAAATATTATATTCGTCCCCATCACTCTCAGATAACCACGTTTCTGTAACACCTATCACATCATAGTTACCTGTTAGTGCAGTAGCTTCAAGTTCTAGAATTTTGTTTCTGATACTTCTAGCATTTAGATAAACACATTTAATGGTTGTCTTACCTGAGTTGTTGTTCTTGTTTTGATGCGGTCTCCCTTCTGTTTTTTTGTTGATTTCTCCCCCCTTCCTTTCTAGTTTAAATGATTTATTGATCAGGACTGTGTTTACATTTTGCCATTGTTTATTTTCCTGGATTTTTTTGTTCTCCCTTTTGTTTTGGATTACTTTTCCCTTTTTACTTGCTACACTTTTTTTACGCACCCTTTATTTTTGTGGATAGTTATTTTCTGCTGTTTTTAGAGACTACTTTTACAAACCACTTGAGACACATTGGAAGATTTAAGTTATGTTTTTTTTTTTTTTTTTTTTTACTACTTTGAATCATGCTACGAGTTAACTGCTGCATTAAATTACACCATCATATACGGTTGGCATTAGGCAGACCAGAACGTGTTGGAGGGATTGTTTCAGGGTCGAGAGGTGGCGCTAGGAGTCCTACAACCTGTGGAGATAGAGAGAGAGTTTATACTGACCGGTTCCATTGTTGAGGGTCCAGGTTCCAGGGTGTCCAGGGCCTTCATCCACGATTGCTTTCAGTGGTCCAGAAAGTCGTCGGGTCCCAGATATGGAGAAAGAGATACGCAAGAGACAAAGATAGGCTAAGGGGAAGTAACCAACTGCAACACTAAAGTAAATGTGTCATCTTACTTGTGGTCCTGATGGCCTCCTTTTTATCTTCCTCCTAGACATCTCCGTGATCCTCATCGTCAGTTGGTGGCCAATCGTAGGCTTTTCTTGGCTTCTCACTTACCCCAGGACAGTACTTGCCTTGGATTACGCACTTTTTTTTGACTTGCTGATTCAGCTAAGAATGAACATTTTTTTTGTATTACATTTTTTTTTTTTACTCATGGGAGGGGAATGCCCTGGTTTTAATTTTTACAGTGTTGCGTGCTTGTTATTTGTTTAACCGATTTGGTTCTCCTGAGTGTGTGTCGGATCCCTGGGAATCGAAAGAACCTGTCTAGGGAAGGTTATTATCATTTGGTCACAAAGGTCCTTGCCCTTTTCAAACACAGGGGGGCGAGGTCAGTGCTTACTAATTGTATATTTATTTATGGTTACCCCTAGTCATCCCACCCGTGACACAATCTTGATTCGATTAATTGAAATTGGCTTTTAAACAACAGCCCTTAAAACATTCCTAAAAGATGGTATAAAAGTTTTACCCAAATAAATCTAAAAAAGAATCACAATCTGTGGACTTCCAAACATATCAGATCACTATCCCCTGTCCTATTAAACAGTATGTAGCCCAATATTCATGCAATATCACTTAGAACCACTCAGAAATATATCACGAAAGGGTATTTAAAAAGCAATCTTTCATTAAAGTGGGTTGGCCGCCCGTTCCTTCGAATGCTCACATGTATCTCCTTGTGTCCTTCATTATGTGTACTGAGATCCTTCGTTCAGACCTCACCCTTTTTTTCAGGGAGGTAGGGTTAATTTAGAAGTGAAGAGGCAATAGTATGTTCATTTTTACATAGTGTTTGGCTATGGCTTGACTGAGATCGTTCCTGTGACTTAGTGACTTTAATCCCCACATATGTTGTGAGTCGGTTTCGTTCCAAATTCTGCATTTATTTTACCGGATACAAGCAAAGAGAATCATTCAAGTCTTTTAACAAATTTAATAGTAATTTAGTTCATGCCTCAATTACCCAGCAACAGAGCATTGACTGATTGTGTTCCAGATGTGCTGTGCACAATATTTGGTTAACATTTAAACGTTATGAGCAGTGTTTCCCTTAAGGAATTGGAATTAAGACTGGAATTCTTAGAATGACTGCAGTGTAGATTCTGAAGCACCTATTATTATAAAATGATTTGATCTTTGAATGTTAATAGTGTTTATAATGCATCCTAAAACACACTAAAGTATATAAATAAATATGCCAGCAGCTCAACTAGACAACTACTCCAGAATTGTTTTAAAAGAAAGGCCAATATCTAATAATTTTCCAGTTCCATTGTTCTCACAAATCGAAAGGTCAAACTGCTTACAGAGCAGGACCAGTATTGTTTATGATGGATCAAACCCCTTTGAATATAATCCAAAAATATCTCTTATCGTGTCTGAGAAAACAAAAGACACGTACTGACCGAAATGACATGGGATCTGTAAAACATAATAGAACATAATACTGCAGTCGTGTCCGAAGTCAGCTTGTTAAACTGGATCAGGCCAAACCTGTATCCAACTCAGGCACCATGGAATCGCAGTGATGCCAAAATATACAGCGTAATGCGTGAAATTAGCACATGAAGACAAAGAATAATAGATACAGCAATGATGCAGGGGGCAAATATACAATGTTACAGCATACTTCAAAGCTTCCTTTACATCAGTTATGTAAAAATGTGTGAGACAAAGAAAGATGAACAGATAGACTGATACATGCAGCAGCAATCCACTCTACTGACTTCAACAACAACAAACTACGACTGAAAGTGCTCTCCAGGTGTTAAAACACACTGCCCAAGGCAGACTGGATCTAAGCAGTGGAAGCAGGATCATTCAAATGTTAAACTATCCAAGGTGAACTTGCTTGACACACTTGAGCTTAGGCAAAATAAGTATATCATAGGGAAAATAAAAAGTCTTCTCTGTTTGATTTATTTCCCATTTGATACATGAGGATTAATTCCCTATGAGTGCCTCATAGTTTCAAAGTGGTGCTGGTTTCCTCCATGCTCACCTAGTAAAAGTACAACCACTTGCCGTGCATGCTGAGTCATGTAAGCATGGTTTGTATCTCGCTCATGCAGAGTTGCCTCTATAGAAACCTGATTGCTGAGCAGGTTGAGACAGCATTTGAATGGTCTATTCCAATATTCCAGCATCCCTACACTGTTGAAGGTTTGTGATTGGTATATTAGATAATTCCAATTCAATGCAGTCGAGAATAGAAAATCATCGTGCTCTGGATGGGCAGGAAATTCCTGGGCTTAGCAGCACAGTGACTGCATTTAGTGACAATTCATCACAAACTTCTCATCGCCGACTTTTTATCAAAAACAATTCATCACCAGCGACAATTCATCATGAACATCTCATCACAAACTTTTCATCACCAAAAATTCACCACCAGCAACAATTCATCACTGACAATAACTCATTGATTAGTGTTAGGGTTACAAGCGCCGCACCAGTCATTTTCACCTCTAGAGTTTTAAACAGCTGTCATATGATAATCCATGATGAACTGTCGCTGGTGATGAAATGCTGTTGATTGAATTGTTGGTGATAAATTGTTAGTGATGAATTGTTGGTGATAAATTGTCATAGACCCCTCAAATATATCCTGTTTTTCAGCTTGGTATAATTTTTCTAATGTATTTTCTGCCACTGTCTTTATTGTGGATGCAGTACATCTGGGTGGCTTAATGAAGAAAAATGTCACAGGATTAAACTACAAGTGCAACTATGAATCTGGAAATCTGGACACCTGCATTACTGCACAGATACTGCAAAACTCTACTGTACTTTCTGGCCCGCTCAACACAGCACTACCCCAGTGCCTAAACCATGAAAATAAAAGCCCTGTAAGCACTGAGTCTCTTAGCAGCACTGAGAGACACAAGGCAGGAGGTCGATTTAAAATTAATTGTTGTATGATTTTCCCACTAATTAAAACAAGGGCAATTATCCTTTTTCACAGCTAGTATTTATTGTCTTTGACCAGAATACTCCTTTCAAGGTCTGCTCGGCTTCATCTCTTTGAGTGTTCAAGTATTTTTCTGAAATCCTGAATAAGATTCCATTGTGTTACACAACATCTTAACATGCATACTACAAATCCATCTTTTAATCTGTGAAAGGTACCTGCCCTTGATTCATTAAATAATGATGAACATGAACAAAATCTTTTCAACTTGTGGCTAATAAAACTAAAAAAAGGCTTGACAGTTGAATTTGCTGATCTATTTCTTGTGCTTTTGCCATCTGTGCCCACACGAGAGGTCTGGCATATGTCAGAAAGATAAGCTGCTTAAACTGTGGTCCTGTGCTGGCCAAGAGTGCTTATTTTCCATAATTACTCTTATTTATTACAAGTTGAAGAATGAAAAGAAATCACTGAGTTATTGGTAGAAGATGTTGGAAAGTACAAAATGTATTATTTGTGTCTAAAAATGAATGCAGTCATTAAAACCATCGCTGCTGGAAATTGCTTTTTTTTTCCTGTACAGAGAGCTGATATGATAGATATACTTTATTGCATTTATACAACACTGGTATATTAATAGATTCAGAAATTATTGTCAATTTGTTGTTTTTTAGAACTAACTGCGTATATTTAAAAATGTTATTGAAATGGCACACGCACACACATACGCAAACACATACACACACACACACACACACACACACACACACACACACACACATATATACACAGTATATATGTGATACTGAATGATCATTTGTGATATACGGTTTTCATTTGACTCAGTAAATCCCAGTAAACTACTCCTAGTAAATTGAGTAAGACCTTTAACATGCTGGACATAATCTAGTACTCTCAAAAATTCTGAATCAGATTCAATGTCAATATGCATGTTAAAATCACCCAATAAAAGAATTCTATCGTAATTGACAGACAATAGATAAGAGGTGACCAAATCCGCTCAAAAAGAACGACAGGAGGACCATGTATAATTACAATATGAATAGATAATTGGTTATTTAAGGTTTCAGTTAACATTTCAAAAGATGAATAACCTTGAACAATTTCCTGTTTGAGTCAAGCTCCAGTTGAAAAGAACATGTTTATAATCCATAATAAAATCATTGATTAGAGGAGCTTTATCAGACAGAGGTCTGACATTAAATACAGTCAGGTGTAGATTGGTACAATCAAGAGCTTGTGATTGAGCAGCAATAACAGGCACATGAAGAATTCCAATAGCACTGGGGGGGGCTGTTAAGATACTTTTGCTTTATTTTTCACACCTCTTTAGGTTTCCTCATCTCCCTGGTTCTGTTTAAATCATTTGAAAGTGGTTTTCAATATTTGCAGCTAGCCTACTTGCCCCTGACCTATTTAGGCGCAGTCCATCTTTCTTGTAACATCTAGTCCTTCCCCAAAAGCAGCCCCAGATATTTATACATCACAATCTTTCAGTCATCCAGTCATTCAAGTATTATAGCCCTAATTCTGCTGAACTGTTCAATAAACCTGACAAAATAATTCTGCATCCTAGTTCTTCCAACTTCTTTGTTGAAGATTTAAAATTCCCATGCAATACCTCTGAAATTCTGTCCCTTATGTCATCTGTACGAACATGTGCAATCAGCACGGGTTCTTTTTTATAATTTGTACATTCTTAAACACTTGCAGTAATGGTGAACAGAAAGCCAGGCAAGAAGTCCAAAATGGAAGCTGCAATTTTAGAACATGTATTATCAAAAGCAAAACAACAAGGATACATGTGGAAAAAGAAATAGAGCTTTTGACAAAGTTAAAAAAATAGCAGTCAGTTCCTGTCTCATTCACAAACTTCCTCAGCATGCTCTTCAGGGTTATATTAAATCACTTAACCAGGCCACCCATTTGAGGGTGGTAAGGGTTGATCTTTATATTCCTTAATCCCAAGCAATTGATAAACCTATCTAAGAGTTTAAACACAAAATTGGTACCTCGTGAGGTACTCCTGCTCTGAAGAATAACTGAACTGGAGCATATGCCACCTGCCTAGCCTTCACATCCCTCAATGGACATAAGAACATAAGAACATAAGAAAGTTTACAAACGAGAGGAGGCCATTCGGCCCATCTTGCTCGTTTGGTTGTTAGTAGCTTATTGATCCCAAAATCTCATCAAGCAGCTTCTTGAAGGATCCCAGGGTGTCAGCTTCAACAACATTACTGGGGAGTTGATTCCAGACCCTCACAATTCTCTGTGTAAAAAAGTGTCTCCTATTTTCTGTTCTGAATGCCCCTTTTTCTAAACTCCATTTGTGACCCCTGGTCCTTGTTTCTTTTTTCAGGCTGAAAAAGTCCCTTGCGTCCACACTGTCAATACCTTTTAGAATTTTGAATGCTTGAATTAGGTCGCCACGTAGTCTTCTTTGTTCAAGACTGAACAGATTCAATTCTTTTAGCCTGTCTGCATATGACATGCCTTTTAAGCCCGGAATAATTCTGGTCGCTCTTCTTTGCACTCTTTCTAGAGCAGCAATATCTTTTTTATAGCGAGGTGACCAGAACTGCACACAATATTCAAGATGAGGTCTTACAAGTGCATTGTACAGTTTTAACATTACTTCCCTTGATTTAAATTCAACACTTTTCACAATGTATCCGAGTATCTTGTTAGCCTTTTTTATAGCTTCCCCACATTGCCTAGATGAAGACATTTCTGAGTCAACAAAAACTCCTAGGTCTTTTTCATAGATTCCTTCTCCAATTTCAATATCTCCCATATGATATTTATAATGTACATTTTTATTTCCTGCGTGCAGTACCTTACACTTTTCTCTATTAAATGTCATTTGCCATGTATCTGCCCAGTTCTGAATCTTGTCTAGATCATTTTGAATGACCTTTGCTGCTGCAACAGTGTTTGCCACTCCTCCTACTTTTGTGTCGTCTGCAAATTTAACAAGTTTGCTTACTATACCAGAATCTAAATCATTAATGTAGATTAGGAATAGCAGAGGACCTAATACTGATCCCTGTGGTACACCGCTGGTTACCACACTCCATTCTGAGGTTTTTCCTCTAATCAGTACTTTCTGTTTTCTACATGTTAACCACTCCCTAATCCATGTACATGTGTTTCCTTGAATCCCAACTGCGTTCAGTTTGAGAATTAATCTTTTGTGCGGGACTTTGTCAAAAGCTTTCTGGAAATCTAAATAAACCATGTCATATGCTTTGCAATTATCCATTATCGATGTTGCATCCTCAAAAAAAATCAAGCAAGTTAGTTAGGCACGATCTCCCTTTCCTAAAACCATGTTGACTGTCTCCCAGTACCCTGTTACCATATAGGTAATTTTCCATTTTGGATCTTATTATAGTTTCCATAAGTTTGCATATAATAGAAGTCAGGCTTACTGGTCTGTAGTTACCTGGTTCAGTTTTGTTTCCCTTTTTGTGGATCGGTATTACGTTTGCAATTTTCCAGTCTGTCGGTACCACCCCTGTGTCAAGAGACTGCTGCATGATCTTGGTTAGCGGTTTGTAAATTACTTCTTTCATTTCTTTGAGTACTACTGGGAGGATCTCATCCGGCCCAGGGGATTTGTTTATTTTAAGAGCTCCTAGTCCCTTTAACACTTCTGCCTCAGTTATGCTAAAGTTATTTAAAACTGGATAGGAACTGGATGACATGTGGGGCATGTTGTCAGTATCTTCCTTTGTAAAAACTTGTGAAAAGTAATCATTTAACATATTTGCTATTTTTTTTTCTTCCTCTACGATTTTGCCATTTGTATCTCTTAAACATTTAATCTCCTCTTTGAATGTTCTCTTGCTGTTGTAATATTGGAAAAACATTTTGGAATTGGTTTTAGCTCCCTTAGCAATGTTCATTTCTATTTCTCTCTTGGCCTTTCTAACTTCCTTTTTGACTTGCATTTGCAGTTCTGTGTACTCTTTCTGTGTACTTTCTTTTTGGTCCTTTTTTAATGCTCTGTAAAGTGCCTTTTTTCGCTGAATATTTTTTTTAATTGATCTATTAAACCATTTTGGCAATTTAGTTTTACATTTAGATTTGTCTACTTTAGGGATATAATTGTTTTGCGCCTCTAGTACTACGTTTTTGAAGAACAACCATCCTTCTTCTGTGGGTGTTTTCTCTATTTTACTCCAATCTACTTCTGTTAGTCTCTGTTTCATGCCTTCATAGTTTGCTTTTCTAAAATTGTAAACCTTAGCTTTAGTCTTTACTTTTGGGGATTTAAAAAACACTTCAAATGAGACCATGTTGTGGTCTGAGTTTGCCAGTGGTTCTCTGACCTCTGTTTTAGTTATTCTATCTTCGTTATTTGAAAAGACTAAATCAAGGCATGCCTCCCCTCTAGTGGGTGCCTTCACAAATTGTGTTAGGAAGCAGTCATTTGTCATTTCCACCATTTCTATTTCGTCCTTCGCGCTACCCACCGGGTTTTCCCATTTTATTTGGGGGAAGTTGAAATCCCCCATTAGTATGGCTTCTCCTTTGCTACACACATTTCTAATGTCATTGTATAACAGATTATTGTGCTCACCGTCTGAATCTGGCGGTCTATAGCATGCTCCTATTATTATGCCTTTTGAATTTTTGTCTGTTATTCTGACCCATATTGATTCGGTTTTATTTTCTTTGTCCAGGTTTAACACCTGGGCTTCAAGACTGTTTCTTATGTATAGCGCTACCCCTCCTCCTCTTCTGTCCTGCCTGTCTTTCCTATACAGTGTATACCCACAAATATTATATTCGTCCCCATCACTCTCAGACAACCAAGTTTCTGTAACACCTATCACATCATAGTTACCTGTTAGTGCAGTAGCTTCAAGTTCTAGAATTTTGTTTCTGATACTTCTAGCATTTAGATAAATACATTTAATGGTTGTCTTACCTGAGTTGTTGTTCTTGTTTTGATGCGGTCTCCCTTCTGTTTTTTTGTTGATTTCTCCCCCCTTCCTTTCTAGTTTAAATGCTTCCGAACCTGCTCGAGGATCTTTTCTCCAAGTAGACTAGTTCCCTTGTTATTTAAATGCAGTCCATCCCGTCTATACAGATAGTCCTCGTTGTAGAAAGTGGTCCAATGATCAAGATAGGTGAAGCCTTCCCGTGTGCACCACGTCTTCAACCATTGGTTTTGATTTATTATTTCCAGCTGTCCATATGGTCCTTTGCAAGGTGCGGGTAGTATACCAGAAAATACCACAGTTTTGGTTTTCTCTTTTAATTTCCTTCCTAGCTCTCTGAATTTGTTTTGCAGGGATTTTGGTCTGTCTCTTCCAATGTTGTTTGTACCGATGTGGACGACTACTACCGGGTCGTCTCCTGTTCGTTCTAGGAGCCTGTCCACGTTTTCAGTGATGTGCTTGACCGAGGCTCCCGGAAGGCAGCACACTGTTGTAGTAAGGGGGTCCAAACTGCGAACTGAACTTGCTGTGTTTCTCAATATGGAGTCCCCAACAATCATGACCTCCCTTCTTTTTGCTGTCTGGTCACCACTGTCAATAGGGTCCTGGATGTTGTTCCTTTCATTCTCTTGTTGTTGGTTCTGCTCATCAAAATTCTGAAGTGACTCAAATCTGTTGGTTGTTTTGATTTCTGGTGGTTGTGTTTGACGAAGTTTCTTTTTTTCCCTGCTTCTGCCTACCTGAACCCAGCTGTTCTGACCTTCTATCTCCCTGGTGGCTTTCAGTCTGTTAGGGGTGATGCAGACTTCCATGAATTGTGGGTGTGCCAGTTCCTCAAGATCCTGTTGCTGTCTCACTTCTTCCAGCTCCATTTCTAGCATACTTACTAGTTTATGCAAATCCTGGATCGCGCGGCACTTTACGCACACTTGGTTTAGCTCCGCTGGGTTTTCTCGGATTTCCCACATCAAGCAGGTGTCACAGATTACTGGCTTGAAGACCATGTTGAGGGTTTTTTTTTTTTTTTGAAGTTTAGTTTCTTCTGCAGCCGTCAACCTGCTTTCAAACTGCTTCGAAACTGCTCTGTACTTTTCCACGCTGTACTTCTCCCACTCGCTGTCGCTGGGAAGACTGCCTCGTTTAACTGCGTTGTTCTGCTGTGCTGTCGGCTCCTCCCCTCGCCCGTGTCTCAAAACGGCGCTGAATTTGAATCAGCTGCTCCGAGTTTCAGCTTGTTTGTTATCACAAAAACACACGCGGCTGCTGCTGTGTTTCCCCAATGTCCTCTGTTTTCTGATTAAAGCAATTCAAGATGCAATTTCTCCTTTCTGCTTCGAAACTGCTCTGTACTTTTCCACGCTGTACTTCTCCCACTCGCTGTCGCTTCCACTCGCTGTCGCTGGGAAGACTGCCTCGTTTAACTGCGTTGTTCTGCTGTGCTGTCGGCTCCTCCCCTCGCCCGTGTCTCAAAACGGCGCTGAATTTGAATCAGCTGCTCCGAGTTTCAGCTTGTTTGTTATCACAAAAACACACGCGGCTGCTGCTGTGTTTCCCCAATGTCCTCTGTTTTCTGATTAAAGCAATTCAAGATGCAATTTCTCCTTTCTGCTTCGAAACTGCTTCGAAACTGCTCTGTACTTTTCCACGCTGTACTTCTCCCACTCGCTGTCGCTTCCACTCGCTGTCGCTGGGAAGACTGCCTCGTTTAACTGCACATGCCTCCGGGTAGCATGTGCCATAATTACAAATCACTAAAAAATATCTGTTCCCTGACTTGCTCCTCTCTAATGGTACTACCACACCCATCCGTATCCTCTCAAAAGGTACATCAATAATGGACAATGTAAGAGTGCATGGACAAATCTAATGCCAGAAGTTAACTGACAATCTGGCCATCATATTCACACATTGCTGTCAGAGTGGGATGTTTTAGTCATGGTCAGTTAGGTTACATACAAACATGGTGTCCAGCCAGGAAGATTAAAGTCACTAGCCTTTATTCTATGCTAAGAGATGTTGTGGTAGGAGGGACAAGTGGCTTAATATGGTCAGTGCCATTATTAACAAGAAAGGCCTTAAGTGCTTACGTGGCTTTTAGTGAGGTTTGGAATTAACAACTCCCTCAATATTAGATGTATGCTTAGGGTTAGAGTTAGGTAGGGTTAGGGTTAGGTAGCTTGCTGACATCCACTCTTGAGTTACTGGGTGTAAAAGAGGAGCTGTGTGTAACTGCTGCAGTGGGGGGGGGGGGGGGGTAAATTGGACAGTCTAACAGGGAGAAAACCAAGCGTAAAATAAATTGGACATTCTAACAGGGAGAAAACCAGACATAAAAAAAAGCGAACATTCTAACAGGGAGAAAACCAAGCGTAAAATATATTGGGTGCACTACATTAAAATAGAAAAAATGGACCTTGACTGCTTTACTTCTAAAGGTGAACATTATTGTATAAAAGAGTTCAGTTGATCATATGCAAGTCAAGATACAATTTTATTAGTGAGCTAGTCATGAAGGACTAGAATCTCAAGAGTTTGAAGTAACACATGTCACCCTGACTTTCATCCCAATTCCTGAGCGTTTCTGAACATTAGTAGCAAGTAGTAAATGGAAGTATGACATACAAACAATTACTGTTTCTCCTGATACTGTAGATACTACGATGTAAGTGTGGTGTACATCCCTATGTGCCACCAATGCCAGGGATAGTAAGGTGCAGTATCTTCTATTTGTTTTATTTTTACAGAGTGAATCACATGTTTTAATATATTCACATTCATTTGTTTTCTAGCAAACTACAACATTTTTAACAATTTTACTTTAAAAATTGGGATGAATTCAAATGCCAACACATGTGGCCAACACCATGTGGTGAACTGAAATAACATGGAGAAAAATCCCAAACGCTCTGTTTCCACAAGTACAGTTATATATCCTAGCAACCACGGATCAACACGTCAAAACCAACACGCATTCAAAATCCAGAAGGTGAATTATATCCCAGAAAACATTAAAACTATGTCTCTGGGCTGCAGCAGTAAAACAAATCGCTCAATGATTTAAATGAACAGTGTGCTTTCTCTTGCTTTTAAGAGCTCAACTTAATAGCACATAAATAAATCAATCTGCCAATCTGACATATTCACAAAACCTGAACAAAAAAAATGCTGGCTTCAAAGTAAAATATTGTTGCCATTTTTTTTATTTATTTTTACTTGAATACTTTTAACAGCTCAACTGGCCTTTGCTTTGGTGTAGAGCAGAGGGACAGATTTGCATGCTATAGGGTTTCTAATGAGAATATCAGCATGAGTAGAACAATACTGGCCGAAGTTGGTGTATCCCCAAGTATTCACCTTGCATGCCCTGTGCTTCACATCATGTCTCCTATCCATTACCTCAGCAGCCCACACTGTAAATAAGGTGCAATTACAAAATCTGGCAACTTTGCAATAGACCTTGTGGTGGGATTGTAACTACAGGACAGCTCATTACACTGTAAAGAGGGGTAATAAGGAGACACCCAGTGTAAAGTGTTTAATACATTCATAACAGATTTTGAATTAAACTCATACCAATCCTCTGGAAACAAATTATTAGTTTCAAGGTTAAATAACCAAATAAACTGTAGAACCCCCTTGACAGTACTCTGTACAATTATTGGATTCTGCTGAGTCAACGCCCGGGGGTGCTGGGGGAGGGGGGTTGACTTAGGCAGGGGTGAAATTACAAACATTATTGCAGAGGGAGTATTTTTAACATTAGATAGATAGATAGATTACATTTACAATTAAGCAAATTCAAAGGTAGAGCACAGTTAAAGAATCAAGGAGTGCAGTGTGACGGGGTACACAACTCCCCTGTGCGTGTGTGTGTGTGTGTGTGTGTGTGTGTTCTTTTATATTTGTTGTATTATTATTTAAAACGTATTGTTTAATTTGTATAAAACACAATGTTTTGTTATTGTTTACAGCTTGGATGGGGTCTGAATTCCCCATCCACATAAAATCGTAAGAATGCGTGGTCAACAGCGAGTGCTTATTGATAAACGAGGTGCTGACCACTCATATGATAAAACCCACGAATGTGGTTGAGGGATGAATTAGGTAATTGATAGCAAATTGACCCCTCGGCCACAATATAAAAGACATGCAGTTTTGGCTGAACGGGGTGGGTTGTCCAGAGGAGGAAAGAGACAAGTAAGAACAGATACTGAAAATAAATAATTGCTACTTGTGCTGTTTAAACCAGCTCTAGACTCTTCATCATCTGAACCTTCATTATTGATGATGCAAGCATCACTAATTTACAGAGCAACTACTTTATATTAGCTGTGATATATTTACACTCAGCCATTATTTGCGCATGTTTATTAAAAAGAAAATTAATGGTGAAAATTGAACTTTCAGCTAAAGGTGTGGTGGGGCGATTGTTCAAACCGGGGTGCTGACTTGGCAGAATCTGGTAAATATAAAAATAAACCAACAAAAGCATTGATATTCTGTGAAGCCCTTCATGTCTGCTGTGATCTGAATTAGAAAGCATCAATTAGAGGTGATGGACAATCAGCTCTACTGTTGTACTGTTTTGTATCCAGGATAATGCAATTAGCATCACTTTAAATGGCTAGTGATTGAATGTACAGCACAGTTCTTGCTAATAAAGGGTGTTTTGAATATTTCCATTGACTGCAGTGTTTGGTAAAGATTGTGACTGTTAGACCAATAGAATATGGCTTACAAGAAGGATCATTAAACATTAGTTATTCTTCTTGTTTGGCTCAGTGCCACATTATAAATATCCTTAAAAGCAGAATATGTTTACTGTTTAGAATGCTGGAATGCATCCCTGCTAAAGATAACCCACTTTCTTGTTTCTTCTAAGACCACCATGAAAGAAATAGCAGAACAGGAAGGATGAATATGACTGGTAGACAGTCAGTCTATTTAAAGAAATAAAAAACATCTCTGTATTAAAATAAAACCTGTAGGTATTCATGAAGCCAAGGAAGAGCAAAGTGAGTCATATATTTATAAGACACATCATTCGCAAACAACAAGCCGTCTGTTGTCTATTGATTTTATGGAAAAGGACTGCAACGGGTGCGGTACCCAATATAAATCGTTCTAGTTATTAATAACTACAGAATGTATCATAAATGCTGCTGGCAGACCTAACCGGTAAGGTAACCGGTAGCAGAAAGACAGTTTTATCTACTGGACAGCTCCTAAATCATCTAGAATGTAGCCCCGGCTGAATATATTGAGAGACTCTCACAGACAGGATCAATAGAGACCGTCTATCTACCGTGGCAGTCTGGCCATCTCATGTGGGGCGGATTATATCATGCTGACTCCTGTAGGCTCCTGTTGACAAAATGTTTGTCTAGTTAGTTTACCTTGTGATTGAGAGCTTCAGTTTATAGTTGAGTCACCTGTGACACTGCAAGATCTAACACAATTAGAACAGACAACACATACATTAAGTAACCTTATCACACTGTAATGATCCAACACAATTAGAATAGATAACCCATCCATTACACAACCTTATCACACTATAATGATCCAACACAATTAGAATAAAGCATCCACTACACAACCTTATCACACTATAATGATACAACACAATTATAATAGATAACACATCCATTACACACTATATGTGTACAGTAGTACTGAAAAGAAGCATTTCAATGGGAAGTCTATTACAATCTAATACTATTACATTTGTATTTAGATCTACATTCCTTTCTCCCACATTACAAGGGACACTGTTATATTCCATTGAACCCTCTGAAGGGTTCACTTTGATTTCTTCTTCAGTAAGTATATAGTTACACAAACTATAGTTAGCTCCAGCTCATGTATATCTTTTGTAATTATTGAACGAAACAAGCAAACAACTTGGTACATTTGTTTATTTACTTTACTTGTTATCTTCCTCAGTCTTACATTTGATAGCAAGCACGATACTTTGTTTCCAGGTTCATGCATGCTATAAGGACACTTTTAAGGCAAGTCAATCTCTGGGACTATTTCTAGAAGCAGGTGACTGAACAACTGATGTAAACAAACATGTCTCAATAATCCGGCTGATAAACTGATATGATCTACTGAAGAGACAGCATCTGGGATGTTCATTGCTGTCTATCCTTGGTGATTCATGCATTAAAAGTTTTTGTAGAAAAAAATAATTTTGTGCTGATTTCCTTTGTAAATTTTAAAAAGATGTTGTGAAAGTGTGCATACTATACAATGCAGATTATTTTTTATTTTATTTCTGGCTTTGAAAGATTAACAGATAGTTATTTGAGGGAATCCATAGAAATGTAAAAACTGGTCAAGTTTGTATTTGTTTTATTTTTTATTTGATAGTGGCTGAGAGCTTACTCAAAATCACCATTACCAGAAAACAAAAATACAAACAAAAACAAATGAAGACGACCCATAAGCCCCTAAATGAAATGCTGCTGTTAATTTCTGATGGAGTAACTACACTGGGGTTTTTATCATCTGACTTGAGTAAATAACCTTGGGAATGGCCCACAGTTTCTTGTGTGATATTGTTTCTGAGTTCATCTCTCAGTAACTTAAAGTAAACTAAATAGGTATACGGAGGCTGTTTGCTCACGAGGGAAACAGCACGTAGTCTAAAATATATTTAATCATGCTTTAACACTGCAATGGTTCTTGATGATGACTCATGCCTGATTGTTCTGTTGTATTAAATGTGTGTTTCTTCTTTATAAAGAAGCCCCGTGTTTAATGCTATTTTAGACAGGATGATGGCCGTGTATCTCTGATGAGTAACTCTCTGTCTTGTCAAAGTATATTCCCGGCTGCCATTTAAAATCAGGTACATTCTTCATCATGTTGCTGCTGTGTTAAAGTCAAGATTAAAAATAGCAGCCAGTGAGGCAGCAGGAGCCCTTGACTTGATATTTCAGGATCAAAGTTACACAGTGGCTAGAAAAATAAGCTTCTCCACAATTCAAAAACATCCATTTTTTTCTTGTAGACCCCAAAAGTTTTCAATTAAAAAGCTGTTATAAAAAGGCTTTATATGAAGTGTCACAGCACTTTACTGTTGCACTCTCTGTGTGGCTACATTCATCTGTAAAAGGACAAGGATCCCTATACATGTATTTGTTTATTTATTTTTAAAAGGGGGTCTCCCCCTCTGCCCCTGTGTCATGTTATTTTGTATTTTGTGTTTGTATTATGATTTAATTATGTATATGCATGAGATGGAGAAAGCCATGTGTATTTATTTATGGATTTATATATATATGACGGCGAAGCACAGCGTTGTTTTGTTGTTTTTGTGTGAGTGTTTTCTGACAGAGGAAAGATAACCATGTTGACTGTCTCCCAGGACCCTGTTACCATAAAGGTAATTTTCCATTTTGGATCTTATTATAGTTTCCATAAGTTTGCATATAATAGAAGTCAGGCTTACTGGTCTGTAGTTACCTGGTTCAGTTTTGTTTCCCTTTTTGTGGATCGGTATTACGTTTGCAATTTTCCAGTCTGTCGGTACAACCCCTGTGTCAAGAGACTGCTGCATGATCTTGGTTAGCGGTTTGTAAATTACTTCTTTCATTTCTTTGAGTACTACTGGGAGGATCTCATCCGGCCCAGGGGATTTGTTTATTTTAAGAGCTCCTAGTCCCTTTAACACTTCTGCCTCGATTATGCTAAAGTTATTTAAAACTGGATAGGAACTGAATGACATGTGGGGCATGTAGTCCGTATCCTCCTTTGTAAAAACTTGTGAAAAGTAATCATTTAATATATTTGCTATTTTTTTTTCTTCATCTATGATTTTGCAATGTGTATCTTAGACATCTAATCTCCTCTTTGAATGTTCTCTTGCTGTTGTAATATTGGAAAAACATTTTGGAATTGGTTTTAGCCCCCTTAGCAATGTTCATTTCTATTTCTCTCTTGGCCTTTCTAACTTCCTTTTTGACTTGCGTTTGCAGTTCTGTGTACTCTTTCTGTGTACTTTGTTTTAGGTCCCTTTTAACACTCTGTAAATATTTAACACTGTAGATATTCGCTTTTTTTAAATTGATCTATTAAACCATTTTGGCAATTTAGTTTTACATTTAGATTTGTGTGCTTTAGGGCTGTAATTGTTTTGCGCCTCTAGTACTACATTTTTGAAAAACAGCCATCCTTTTTCTGTGGATGTTTTCTCTATTTTACTCCAATCTACTTCTCTTAGTCTCTGTTTCATACCTTCATAGTTTGCTTTTCTAAAATTGTAAACCTTAGCTTTAGTCATTACCTTTGGGGTTTTAAAAAGCACTTCAAATGAGACCATGTTGTGGTCTGAGTTTGCTAGTGGTTCTCTGACCTCTGTTTTAGTTATTCTGTCTTCGTTATTTGAAAAGACTAAATCAAGGCATGCCTCCCCTCTAGTCGGTGCCTTGACAAATTGTGTTAGGAAGCAGTCATTTGTCATTTCCACCATTTCAATTTCATCCTTCGTGCTCCCCACCGGGTTTTCCCATTTTATATGGGGGAAGTTGAAATCCCCCATTAGTATGGCTTCTTCTTTGCTACACGCATTTCTAATGTCATTGTATAACACATTATTTTGCTCACCATCTGAAACTGGCGGTCTATAGCATGCTCCTATTATTATGCCCTTTGAATTTTTGTCCGTTATTCTGACCCATACTCGAATTGGCTTTATTTTCTTTGTCCAGGTTTAACACCTGGGCTTCAAGACTGTTTCTTATGTATAGCACTACCCCTCCTCCTCTTCTGTTCTACCTGTCTTTCCTATACAGTGTTTACCCACAAATATTATATTCGTCCCCATCACTCTCAGACAACCAAGTTCTGTAACACCTATCACATCATAGTTACTTGTTAGTGCTGTAGTTAGTTCTAAAATTTTGTCTCTGATACTTCTAGCGTTAAGATAAATATGGTTGTCTTACCAGAGTTGTTGTCCTTGTTTTGATGTGGTCTCCCTTCTGTTTTTTTGTTGATTTCCCCCCCCCTTCCTTTCTAGTTTAAATGCTTCTGAACCTGCTCGAGGATCTTTTCTCCAAGTAGACTGGTTCCCTTGTTATTTAAGTGCAGTCCATCCCCGTCTATACAGATAGTCCTTGTTGTAGAATGTGGTCCAATGATCAAGATAGGTGAAGCCTTCTCGTGTGCACCACATCTTCAACCATGCGTTTAGATTAATTATTTCCAGCTGTCCATATGGTCCTTTGCAGGTATCCCAGAAAATACCACAGTTTTGGTCTTGTCTTTTAATTTCCTTCTTAGTTCTCTGAATTTGTTTTGCAGGGATTTTGGTCTGTCTCTTCCAATGTTGTTTGTACCGATGTGGACGACTACTACCGGGTCATCTCCTGTTCATTCTAGTAGCCTGTCCACGTTCTCAGTGATGTGCTTGACCGAGGCTCCCGGAAGACAACACACTGTTGTAGTAAGGGGGTCCAAACTGCGAATTGAACTTGCTGTGTTTCTCAATATGGAGTCCCCAACAATCATGACCTCCCTTCTTTTTGCTGTCTGATCACCACTGTCAATAGGGTCCTGGATGTTGTTCCTTTCATTCTCTTGTTGTGGTTCTGCTCATCAAAATTCTGAAGTAACTCAAATTTGTTGGTTGTTTTGACTTCTGGTGGTTGTGTTGGACGAAGTTTCTTTTTTTCCTTGCTTCTGCCTACCTGAACCCAGCTGTTAAGAACATAAGAACATAAGAAAGTTTACAAACGAGAGGAGGCCATTCGGCCCATCTTGCTCGTTTGGTTGTTAGTAGCTTATTGATCCCAAAATCTCATCAAGCAGCTTCTTGAAGGATCCCAGGGTGTCAGCTTCAACAACATTACTGGGGAGTTGATTCCAGACCCTCACAATTCTCTGTGTAAAAAAGTGACTCCTATTTTCTGTTCTGAATGCCCCTTTTTCTAAACTCCATTTGTGACCCCTGGTCCTTGTTTCTTTTTTCAGGCTGAAAAAGTCCCTTGCGTCGACACTGTCAATACCTTTTAGAATTTTGAATGCTTGAATTAGGTCGCCACGTAGTCTTCTTTGTTCAAGACTGAACAGATTCAATTCTTTTAGCCTGTCTGCATATGACATGCCTTTTAAGCCCGGAATAATTCTGGTCGCTCTTCTTTGCACTCTTTCTAGAGCAGCAATATCTTTTTTATAGCGAGGTGACCAGAACTGCACACAATATTCAAGATGAGGTCTTACAAGTGCATTGTACAGTTTTAACATTACTTCCCTTGATTTAAATTCAACACTTTTCACAATGTATCCGAGTATCTTGTTAGCCTTTTTTATAGCTTCCCCACATTGCCTAGATGAAGACATTTCTGAGTCAACAAAAACTCCTAGGTCTTTTTCATAGATTCCTTCTCCAATTTCAATATCTCCCATATGATATTTATAATGTACATTTTTATTTCCTGCGTGCAGTACCTTACACTTTTCTCTATTAAATGTCATTTGCCATGTGTCTGCCCAGTTCTGAATCTTGTCTAGATCATTTTGAATGACCTTTGCTGCTGCAACAGTGTTTGCCACTCCTCCTACTTTTGTGTCGTCTGCAAATTTAACAAGTTTGCTTACTATACCAGAATCTAAATCATTAATGTAGATTAGGAATAGCAGAGGACCTAATACTGATCCCTGTGGTACACCGCTGGTTACCACACTCCATTCTGAGGTTTTTCCTCTAATCAGTACTTTCTGTTTTCTACAAGTTAACCACTCCCTAATCCATGTACATGTGTTTCCCTGAATCCCAACTGCGTTCAGTTTGAGAATTAATCTTTTGTGCGGGACTTTGTCAAAAGCTTTCTGGAAATCTAAATAAACCATGTCATATGCTTTGCAATTATCCATTATCGATGTTGCATCCTCAAAAAAATCAAGCAAGTTAGTTAGACACGATCTCCCTTTCCTAAAACCATGTTGACTGTCTCCCAGGACCCTGTTACCATATAGGTAATTTTCCATTTTGGATCTTATTATAGTTTCCATAAGTTTGCATATAATAGAAGTCAGGCTTACTGGTCTGTAGTTACCTGGTTCAGTTTTGTTTCCCTTTTTGTGGATCGGTATTACGTTTGCAATTTTCCAGTCTGTCGGTACCACCCCTGTGTCAAGAGACTGCTGCATGATCTTGGTTAGCGGTTTGTAAATTACTTCTTTCATTTCTTTGAGTACTACTGGGAGGATCTCATCCGGCCCAGGGGATTTGTTTATTTTAAGAGCTCCTAGTCCCTTTAACACTTCTGCCTCAGTTATGCTAAAGTTATTTAAAACTGGACAGGAACTGGATGACATGTGGGGCATGTTGTCAGTATCTTCCTTTGTAAAAACTTGTGAAAAGTAATCATTTAATATATTTGCTATTTTTTTTTCTTCCTCTACGATTTTGCCATTTGTATCTCTTAAACATTTAATCTCCTCTTTGAATGTTCTCTTGCTGTTGTAATATTGGAAAAACATTTTGGAATTGGTTTTAGCTCCCTTAGCAATGTTCATTTCTATTTCTCTCTTGGCCTTTCTAACTTCCTTTTTGACTTGCATTTGCAGTTCTGTGTACTCTTTCTGCGTACTTTCTTTTTGGTCCTTTTTTAATGCTCTGTAAAGTGCCTTTTTTCGCTGAATATTTTTTTTAATTGATCTATTAAACCATTTTGGCAATTTAGTTTTACATTTAGATTTGTCTACTTTAGGGATATAATTGTTTTGCGCCTCTAGTACTACGTTTTTGAAGAACAACCATCCTTCTTCTGTGGGTGTTTTCTCTATTTTACTCCAATCTACTTCTGTTAGTCTCTGTTTCATGCCTTCATAGTTTGCTTTTCTAAAATTGTAAACCTTAGCTTTAGTCTTTACTTTTGGGGATTTAAAAAACACTTCAAATGAGACCATGTTGTGGTCTGAGTTTGCCAGTGGTTCTCTGACCTCTGTTTTAGTTATTCTATCTTCGTTATTTGAAAAGACTAAATCAAGGCATGCCTCCCCTCTAGTGGGTGCCTTCACAAATTGTGTTAGGAAGCAGTCATTTGTCATTTCCACCATTTCTATTTCATCCTTCGCGCTACCCACCGGGTTTTCCCATTTTATTTGGGGGAAGTTGAAATCCCCCATTAGTATGGCTTCTCCTTTGCTACACACATTTCTAATGTCATTGTATAACAGATTATTGTGCTCACCGTCTGAATCTGGCGGTCTATAGCATGCTCCTATTATTATGCCTTTTGAATTTTTGTCTGTTATTCTGACCCATATTGATTCGGTTTTATTTTCTTTGTCCAGGTTTAACACCTGGGCTTCAAGACTGTTTCTTATGTATAGCGCTACCCCTCCTCCTCTTCTGTCCTGCCTGTCTTTCCTATACAGTGTATACCCACAAATATTATATTCGTCCCCATCACTCTCAGATAACCACGTTTCTGTAACACCTATCACATCATAGTTACCTGTTAGTGCAGTAGCTTCAAGTTCTAGAATTTTGTTTCTGATACTTCTAGCATTTAGATAAATACATTTAATGGTTGTCTTACCTGAGTTGTTGTTCTTGTTTTGATGCGGTCTCCCTTCTGTTTTTTTGTTCATTTCTCCCCCCTTCCTTTCTAGTTTAAATGCTTCCGAACCTGCTCGAGGATCTTTTCTCCAAGTAGACTAGTTCCCTTGTTATTTAAATGCAGTCCATCCCGTCTATACAGATAGTCCTCGTTGTAGAAAGTGGTCCAATGATCAAGATAGGTGAAGCCTTCCCGTGTGCACCACGTCTTCAACCATTGGTTTTGATTTATTATTTCCAGCTGTCCATATGGTCCTTTGCAAGGTGTTCTGACCTTCTATCTCCCTGGTGGCCTTCAGTCTGTTAGGGGTGGTGCAGACTTCTATGAATTGTGGATGTGCCAGCTCCTCAAAATCCTGTTGCTGTCTCATTTCTTCCAGCTTAATTTCTAGCATACTTATTAGTTTATGCAAGTCCTGAATTGTGCAGCACTTTTACGCACACTTGGTTTAGCTCTGTTGGGTTTTCTCAGATTTCCACATCATGCAGGTGACACAGATTACTGGCTTGAAGACCATGTTGATGTTTTTTTTTTTTTGAAGTTTAGTTTCTTCTGCAGCCGTCAACCTGCTTTCAAACTGATTCTAAACTGCTCTGAACTTTTCCACGCCTGTACTTCTCCCACGCTGTCCCTTCCACTCACTGTCACTGGGAAGATGTTTATAGCCTCGTTTATAGATGCGTTCTTCTGCTGTGCTGTTGGCTTCTCCCCTCCCCCATGTCTCAGAACGATGCTGTATTTGAATCAGCTGCTCCGAGTTTCAGCTTGTTTGTTATCAGAAAATCATACGTGGCTGTTTGACTTTGAGCTGCATTTTTTCCCCAATGTCCTGTGTTTTCTGATTAAAGCAATTAAAGATGTAATTTCTCCTTACTGCTTCTAAACTGCTCTGCACTTTTCCACGCCTGTACTTCTCCCACGCTGTCACTTCCATTCCCATGGAAACCTTGTTCCCCATCTTCTGGGACTTTAAGACTGAGGGGGGAGGCGGCCGTTGGGGCCATGTGTGGGATATGTAACAGGGTGAGGAGCCCTGTACATGTATTTGTTTATTTATGTTTAGAACAGGGTCTCCCCTCCGCCCCTGTGTCATGTATTTTGTATTTTGTGTTTGTATTATGATTTATTTATGAATATACATGTGACGGCGAAACCGTGTGTATTTATTTATGTCATGTCATGTCATTTCTCCGTCATCGCTTCGTGACGGTTGGCTGCATGAAAGGGTCAGGGCCCTTTGTCTCACGTTGCATGTAGCAGATTAGCTCCCGACAATCCAGTCCACGTCCTGATGTTGTCAAACCAGCATATTCTTGACCCCTTCTACAAGATCACACTGCCTTCAGTTGTATCATGTGGTTGTCTTATCGTATGCCCGAAGTATCTCAACTTGCGAGATTTAATGTGGCGTAACAGCTCACTTTGTGCACTAGCCAGCTTGTAAACTTGTTCATTGGTCATCAACTTCGTCCATGAAATTTTCATTATCTTTCTGATGCATTTGTTTTTGAAGGCCTGAATGCTTCTCTCTTCTTTTTTCATCATCCAAGCCTCACAACCATATGTCGCTACCGGCCAGACCAAGGCTTTTATCAAGCGCAGCTTGGTGGTAGTGCTGATTGATTTGTTTTTCCACATTCTTGACAATTTAGCCATCGCCGCCAAACCCATTGCCAGCCTCGATTTCACTTCATCCGCACAGTCAGCATCCTTCGTTAATCTGCTCCCTAAATACACAAAAGAATCCACCTGCTCTAGCTTTCTGCCATCCACTATGATCCCAAGTTCTTCGTCAGTGTTTGTCGTCACTTTAGTTTTTGCTGCGTTGATTAGCATATTGTACTCCTTTGCAGCCGATTCTACACAGTACAGCAGTATTTGTAGTTCTTCCAGTGACGTGGCTAATAATACAATGTCATCAGCGTACCGGAGATTACTGATGGTCTTCCCACCAATCCTGAATCCTCCGATAAAACCTTGTAGTGCTTTCCGCATTACCTGTTCTGCCAAGATGTTGAACAGACATGGAGAGAGGTTACAACCTTGCCGAACCCCTTTTTTGATTCAGAACCAAGCTGACTCGAGATTGGATGTCCTCACAATAGCACTCTGCTGCATACAGATTCAGCAGCAGTTGGACCAGGTGTGGTGGGAAACCCATCTCAAGCATGGTTAGCCAGAGCTGATCATGCCGGATCATATCAAACGCTTTCGTGAAATCTATGAAGCAGAAATACAGCAATTGGTTCCTTTCATTCGCTTTTTCCAGAATGATTCGGAGGTTTGTGATCTGGTCACGCGTGCCTCTTTTTGGCCTGAATCCAGCTTGTTCTTGGGCAATCTCTCCTTCAAGTTTGAATTGCATTCACTCCAAGATCACTCTCAACAGGACCTTGCTAGCATGTGAAACCAATGCAATAGTCCTGTAGTTGTGGCATTGGAGTAAATCGCCCTTCTTAGGAAGTGGAATGAAGACTGATTGTGTCCACTCGTCCGGCCATATCCCAGTCTCCCATACCTTCACGCAGGTCTCATGCAGCTTGTTCAACGTCATCTCCCCACCAAACCTGAACAGCTCGACGGTTATGCCCTCTGGACCTGGCGCCTTCCCTTAGCCGATTTTAGTACGGCACGCCTGATCTCTTCCTTCAGCGGAGGCGGCTCTTTTTCTTGAACATCAATCTGAATGGTCACCTTATCATCGTCGTATAGTTCCTCGCAATATTCCTTCCATTTTTGACTCACTTTCTCTGGTTCAACGAGTTTCTTGCCAGTGGTGTCTTTGATGGTTATAGTACGAGGCTGGAACGGTTTATTTATTTATGGGTTTATATATATATGATGGCAAAGCTCCGCGTTGTTTTGTTGTTTTGTTGTTTTTGTGTGAGTGTGTTCTGACAGAGGCAAGGTAACAGCTTGTCCTCTGTCAGGCATAATTAATTAAAAAAAAAAAACTCATGCAGAAGGTGGAGGTGGTCACCTGCATAAAAGCCTGCAGCTCTCTCCTTTCAGGGCGGGTGTTCAGTGGGTGTATGGAGCGAGAGCAAGAGCAGAGCAGAGAGACGTGACGAGACGAGACGAGACGAGACGAGACAAAACAAAACAAAACAAAACGAAAGTGAAGCTAAAACTTATAGCAACAGTGAAGGCAAAAATGCCTCCTATTTTCTGTTCTGAATGCTCCTTTGTCTAATCTCCATTTGTGACCCCAGGTCCATGTTTCTTTTTTCAGGTCAAAAACGTCTCTTGGGTCGACATTGTCAATACCTTTTAGAATTTTGAATGCTTGAATTAGGTTGCCGCATAGTCTTCTTTGTTCAAGACTAAATAGGTTCAATTCTGCCTTTTAAACCTGAAATAATTCTGGTTGCTCTTCTTTGCACTCATTCTAGAGCAGCAATATCTTTTTTATAGCGAGGTGACCAGAACTGAACACAATATTCAAGATGAGGTCTTACTAATGCATTGTACACTTTTAACATTACTTCCCTTGATTTAAACTTATCACAATATATCTGAGCATCTTGTTGGCCTTTTTTATAGCTTCCCCACTTTGTCTAGATGAAGATATTTCTGAGTCAACAAAAACTCCTAGGTCATTTTTATAGATTCCTTCTTCAATTTCAGTATCTCCCATATGCACATTTTTATTTCCTGCGTGCAGTACCTTACACTTTTCTCTATTATATGTCATTTGCCATGTGACTGCCCAGTTCTGAATCTTGTCTAGATCATTTTGAATGAACTTTTCTGCTGCAACAGTGTTTGTCACTCCTCCTATTTTTGTGTCGTCTGCAAATTTAACAAGTTTGCTTACTATACCAGAATCTAAATCATTAATGTAGATTAGGAATAGCAGAGGACCTAACATTGATCCCTGTGGTACTCAGTTGTACGAGAAAAGGCTTTTGAATCTCAGGAACGTCATATCAAAACGCCCTTTTGTTGCATGGTCAGAACTGTAACGACCTGTTGATTCAAAGATTGTGACGAGTCTTAATTAAGGGTTTTATTATTTTCAAACAACTTTTGAAAGCATCTGCAGACAATCACATTCAGTCTTTTAGGAATGATGGTTGACGGACAGTGCTGAAGAATAGAACTGACTTCCGAGGACAGTGATGGAGAATAGAACTGACTTTAGACAGTCATAAGCGTTGTTTTTGAAATATACAAAGCATAACATACACACAACCAAAAATATCTTTTAACAGCAGGAAATGTGTGGGAAGTGATATCATTTTATAGCTCATAAGAAGTAAGAAAACCTTATTAGCAAGCTTTTAATTTGTGGCTTTGAAACAATGTTTGCAGGTCACTCTCTGAAATGTAGTGAAATTGAATGTCCTCTCCTATTCATTGGTTCAAAACAAACCCACACCCAGCCAATGTAATAATGAGACGTGCATGAATGTGAATTCTCAGCAGTACAGGACAGAGGGGCACTGCAGAGAGCCTGCTCCTCTTCAATTCTGCCTCTGTGCAGAAGACAGTGTGTGGTGGAAACATTGATGAGATGCTGTTTCAGGGCACACTACACTGCCTGTTTCAGTGACAGAGTGTGTGCACACTACACTGCCTCTTTCAGGACACAGAGCGGGGGCACACTACACTGCCTCTTTCAGGGACAGAGCGGGGGCACACTACACTGCCTCTTTCAGCTCTTTCAGAAACAAAAATAAATCAAATTGTGATTTTTGTGTTGAACGTGTACTTGTTTAAATGTTGAATGAATAAACCGAATCACTTGAATTTAAACAGTACACAGAAATGAAGACAAGCTTTGGTGAAACACCTTTTCTAAATCTTTCAGCTCTTTCAGGGACAGAGCGGGGGGCACACTACACTGCCTCTTTCAGGACACAAAGCTGGGGCACACTACACTGCCTCTTTCAGGGACAGAGCGGGGGGCACACTACACTGCCTCTTTCAGGACACAGAGCGGGGGCACACTACACTGCCTCTTTCAGGACACAAAGCTGGGGCACACTACACTGCCTCTTTCAGGACACAAAGCTGGGGCACACTACACTGCCTCTTTCAGGGACAGAGCGGGGGCACACTACACTGCCTCTTTCAGGGACAGAGCGGGGGCACACTACACTGCCTCTTTCAGGGACACAGCAGGGGCATTTTACACTGCCAGTTTCTCAGTCTGCTTCTAGCAAGCTCGGCCTCAGTGTTAGTACCTTTCTCTCATTCAGCTGGCTTTGGCCAAACTGCCTGCTGAGCTTAAAGATTTACAATAGTGTTATTTGGAAGAAAGTTTTATCTGCAGTTTAGGTGGAGTTTTTATCTGCTAAATAACCCTATTAACATAGGATTTCAAGCCAATATTCCTAAATCTCCTTAATGCTGTTGCAGTGAAATGCTTCCGTTTAAAAGCAGCATGCTTGTTGAAATGTACTGTACCAGGGTAACGCTTAAATATGATGTAGAGTATATAAAAAAGGTACCAAAAATATTAAGATAGAGAAATAAATGCTTATTTTTCTAATTAGGGGTATCTGAGTTGAGTCACTATACATGTGATTATCAACAACTGCTCTTCTAATTTTAGAAATGTATTATGCACTGAAATCCTACCTAATCAAATGAAGATTTGTTTCAGCAGATGCATTCATGCACATCTCATTTTTCTTAATTGAGTAAAAGAGGTTTCCCGGTATCACTGATGCATCATTGAAGTTTCCATATGAAAAGCATGATTAAAGTGACTCACTTCTGCACTTGCAGTACTCTTCAAATCTCTGGCTGGATCAGTGGAAATGAGTCGCTATATTTAATAATAAACCAGTGGAATAGTGGATAGTCTATTTTTGTAAAGAAACTTCAGAATAATTCTGTTAACTGAAGTCTAACTCTATGTTTATACCTTCATGAGGCATGTAAAATATACAGCACCACTTTGCTCCACTTAGGCATTGAAATCTTTAAGCTTCTTTTGTTTCTGATTTACAGTTATGACATTATAATGCATGTACCAATATTGAAGTAAACGATGCGCATCATGAAACATTCATTGTTGTAGGTTACTGTGGCAGGACGGAAGCACTGCAGTGGAAATAGTGTGGTTTTGGGGTTGGCTTGAAATAGAAATTCAATTCCATCCCTGGGAATGTGGCTGGGGCCTTCATTGAATAAGTGATGGTCAATCAAGTCCCAGCCACATGCTGTATAAAGGAAACCAGAGCCCTTGTGTAGTTGAGAGAAATAAAACCTTTAATGAAGGTACTGCCCAGCCACTGGTAACTAGCTTTGCCAGATATGCTACCCTTTCTTTCACAGTCACTTTAAATTATGTGTTCAGGCCAATGTGTGGTCCAGTGGTTAAGGAAAAGGGCTTGTAACCAGGAGGTCCCCGCTTCAAATCCCAGCTCACTCATTGACTCACTGTGTGACCCTGAGCACCTGCTTGTGCTTCATCTTTTGGGTGATATGTTGTTATAAGTGACTCTGCAGCTGATGCATAGTTCACACACCCTAGTCTCTGTAAATAATAATAATAAGAAAATGTCATTGTCAAGGAAGTGCAAGACTGCCTGAAATGAAGGCTTGCAAACAGAGATGTGCTATTCCCTATTCAATCAGCTAGAAAGGGTACTGTGAAAACCATAGGTTTCGTTCTTGTATTGGGGGCGCCAATCCTGGAACTAATGTGCTGACCTTAGAAACCACTGTCCTAAACTAAGGATAAGTGTAACTTGTGGTATTCTCCGAGCTTTGTGTTAGAGTCTCTGTAAACAGCAGAGGTAGGTAGCCTATTTTATATAGGCTGGTGGTCAGGATTGTGCAACATGACCTGACCCAACAGCTCCAGGCATTGCAACAATCTTTAGGAGCTCCCTCTTTGTGTAGCATACAGCTGTTTAATGAATAATTAGTATCTGTATCTCAGTAAGCACAGCTAATAGGGCAGCACGAATATCTCTGTATTCCAATCATCTGAGCATCGGCTGAAACTAATTCTGCTTTCATGTTTGTGCCTGAAGTATGATGATGTTATAAATGTTAGCTTAATTTAATTCTGAAAATAATCTCCCATGGGTTTATTTTTATTGAACAAACAAGTTATTAAGCTTGTTTATGGTATAGTTACAAACCCCTAACAAGAACTGCAAGGTGAACGGAGTCATCTTAATGTGATTTCTTGAAATGGAAGGAGGCCTGCATCACATGTGCATGCACTACATAGCTAGCAAGTATAACTCATTTAGTCTGCATTACTGTCAGCAGATCATTCAGAGATATGTTCCAGTGAAATAATCACAGCTTTCCATGAAAATTGACTTTAATGGCACAAAAAACAACACTTTATTCAAACACATTGCTTAATTTTGTTAAGTGATTACAATTTGTAGTTCATTGTAGTTCCTCTTGCTCCCAGCTCCTCAGTACTGTTAGTGTAAAACCGCAATATTATCTATGCTAAGACAATGATCAGCAGATGCATTAGCACTCATAGATGAGGAGAGGCTTGTGAGGTGCCAGACTCTGCTACAAAACAAGCGTGCCAACCTTGATCAAGATTAGCAGTACATGGGAAGGCTGGAAGTTAATTAGTTGATATACTGTAGTTTGAATTGTTTTCAGATATTTTTTAGTGTGGCAGGGCAGGGCCCTGTCTGTAAATACTGTTGTGTGGTTATTTGGTGGTTGTTGGCAGGGATACACATGTGAGAATGTGGCTGGAGCTAATTGAGTAATTGATAATTAGGCTCCAGCCACATGCTATAAAAAAGGGGGAAATTCCTTTGTTTGGTAGAGGTGTTTCTGTGTTGCAAATTTGTTTTGTGTTACAAAGTTCAGTGAAGGCTCTGCCCAGCCTGAACAGTTTTTATTTGGCCTTTTATTTTTGGCTCTGTGAGCAGTGTTTTGTTTGTCTTTTTGATTTATTTTTGTTGATTAAAACAGCGCAGCAGCGCTTTAACTGCAGTTTTACTGTCTCCGAGTCTCTGTCCTCCCAGCTATCCTGTCACACTTAGTCTCCTAGAAATAACTTTGTTCCAGCGTTAAACCCCCATGAGTTATTCCTGGAGTTCGGAGATGGCTCTTCAGTCTGCTTTGATCTGCTGTGTGACCCCCTCCAGTCACAGAGACAGAGGGAACTCTGCTAAACACACGTGAGCTGTCTGGGTTTTCGATGCTCGAGTTGTTATGCACACTAGATGTCATTTGGAATCGTGTGCCTTGTATGGTGCTGTGTTTTGCACATTCCTCTTGAGCTTGAGTATTTAAATAAATTAAATAGCAGGTTTGAAAACAATACCAGCTTTGGACAGAAAAGTGACTGAAATACTCAGCCGTATATTTGAAACACACCATTTGCTTTCCTAAAGAAATGTTTAATACATTTGACCTTAGTTGTATTAAACAATTTCATGTATAGCTATTAAACAATATCATAAGAACATAAGAAAGTTTACAAATGAGAGGAGACCATTCGGCCCATCTTGCTTGTTTGCTTGTTAGTAGCTTATTGATCCCAGAATCTCATCAAGCAGCTCCTTGAAGGATCCCAGGGTGTCAGCTTCAACAACATTACTGGGAAGTTGGTTCCAGACCCTCATGATTCTCTGTGTAAAAAAATGCCTCCTATTTTCTGTTCTGAATGCTCCTTTGTCTAATCTCCATTTGTGACCCCAGGTCCATGTTTCTTTTTTCAGGTCAAAAACGTCTCTTGGGTCGACATTGTCAATACCTTTTAGAATTTTGAATGCTTGAATTAGGTTGCCGCATAGTCTTCTTTGTTCAAGACTAAATAGGTTCAATTCTGCCTTTTAAACCTGAAATAATTCTGGTTGCTCTTCTTTGCACTCATTCTAGAGCAGCAATATCTTTTTTATAGCGAGGTGACCAGAACTGAACACAATATTCAAGATGAGGTCTTACTAATGCATTGTACACTTTTAACATTACTTCCCTTGATTTAAACTTATCACAATATATCTGAGCATCTTGTTGGCCTTTTTTATAGCTTCCCCACTTTGTCTAGATGAAGATATTTCTGAGTCAACAAAAACTCCTAGGTCATTTTTATAGATTCCTTCTTCAATTTCAGTATCTCCCATATGCACATTTTTATTTCCTGCGTGCAGTACCTTACACTTTTCTCTATTATATGTCATTTGCCATGTGTCTGCCTAGTTCTGAATCTTGTCTAGATCATTTTGAATGAACTTTTCTGCTGCAACAGTGTTTGTCACTCCTCCTATTTTTGTGTCGTCTGCAAATTTAACAAGTTTGCTTACTATACCAGAATCTAAATCATTAATGTAGATTAGGAATAGCAGAGGACCTAACATTGATCCCTGTGGTACTTAAGAACATAAGAACATAAGAAAGTTTACAAACGAGAGGAGGCCATTCGGCCCATCTTGCTCGTTTGGTTGTTAGTAGCTTATTGATCCCAAAATCTCATCAAGCAGCTTCTTGAAGGATCCCAGGGTGTCAGCTTCAACAACATTACTGGGGAGTTGATTCCAGACCCTCACTCCATTCTGAGGTTTCTCCTCTAATCAGTACATTCTGTTTACTACAAGATAACCACTCCCTAATCCATGTCCCTGCGTTTCCTTGAATCCCAATTGTGTTCAGTTTGAGAATTAATCTTTTGTGCGGGACTTTGTCAAAAGCTTTCTAGAAATCTAAATAAACCATGTCATATGCTTTGCAATTATTCATTATCGAGCAGGTTAGTTAGACACGATTTCCCTTTCCTAAAACCATGTTGACTGCCTCCCAGGATACTGTTACCATATAGGTAATTTTCCATTTTGGATCTTATTATAGTTTCCATAAGTTTGCATATAATAGAAGTCAGGCTTACTGGTCTGTAGTTGCCTGGTTCAGTTTTGTTTCCCTTTTTGTGGATCGGTATTACATTTGCAATTTTCCAGTCTGTCAGTACAACCCCTGTGTCAAGAGACTGTTGCATGATCTTGGTTAGCGATTTGTAAATAACTTCTTTCATTTCTTTGAGTACTATTGGGAGGATCTCATCCAGCCCAGGGGATTTGTTTATTTTAAGAGCTCCTAGTCCCTTTAACACTTCTGCCTCGGTTATCCTAAAGTTATTTAAAACTGGATAGGAACAGGTTGACATGTGGGGCATGTTCTCCGTATCCTCCTTTGTAAAAACTTGTGAAAAGTAATCATTTAATATTATTTGCTATTTTTTCTTCATCTATGATTTTGCCATTTGTATTTCTTGGACATTTAACCTCCTCTTTGAATGTTCTCTTGCTGTTGTAATATTGGAAAAACATTTGGGAATTGGTTTTAGCCCCCTTAGCAATGTTCATTTCTATTTCTCTCTTGGCCTTTCTAACTTTCTTTTTGACTTGCGTTTGCAGTTCTGTGTACTCTTTCTGTGTACTTTGTTTTTGGTCCCTTTTTAACTCTGTAAATATTCGCTTTTTTAAAATTGATCTATTAAACCATTTTGACAATTTAGTTTTACATTTAGATTTGTCTACTTTAGGAATGTGATTGTTTTGCTCCTCTAGTACTACATTTTTGAAGAACAGCCATCCTTTTTCTGTGGATGTTTTCTCTATTTTACTCCAATCTACTTCTCTTAGTCTCTGTTTCATACCTTCATAGTTTGCTTTTCTAAAATTGTAAACCTTAGCTTTAGTCATTACCTTTGGGGTTTTAAAAAGCACTTCAAATGAGACCATGTTGTGGTCTGAGTTTGCTAGTGGTTCTCTGACCTCTGTTTTAGTTATTCTGTCTTCGTTATTTGAAAAGACTAAATCAAGGCATGCCTCCCCTCTAGTCAGTGCCTTGACAAATTGTGTTAGGAAGCAGTCATTTGTCATTTCCACCATTTCAATTTCGTCAGCCGTGCTACCCACCAGTTTTCCCATTTTATATGTGGGAAGTTGAAATCCCCCATTTGTATGACTTCTCCTTTGCTACACGCATTTCTAATGTCATTGTATAACAGATTATTTTGCTTGGCACCTGAATCTGGTGGAATACAGCATGCTCATGTTATTATGCCCTTTGAATTTTTGTCCGTTATTCTGACCCATATTGATACAGCATTATTTTCTTTGTCCAGGTTTCAAGACCTGGGCTTCAAGACTGTGTTTTATGTATAGCGCTACCCCTCCACCTCTTCTGTCCTGCCTGTCTTTCCTGTACAGTGTATACCCACAAATATTATATTCGTCCCCATCACTCTCAGACAGCCAAGTTTCTGTAACACCCATCACATCATAGTTACCTGTTAGTGCAGTAGCTTCAAGTTCTAGAATTTTGTTTCTGATACTTCTAGCATTTAGATAAATACATTTAATGGTTGTCTTACCTGAGTTGTTGTTCTTGTTTTGATGCGGTCTCCCTTCTGTTTTTTTGTTGATTTCTCCCCCCTTCCTTTCTAGTTTAAATGCTTCTGAACCTGCTCAAGGGTCTTTTTTCCAAGTAGATTGGTTCCCTTTATATTTAAGTGCATATCATCTCATAAAATCAGGAAGCCACTGCACCATGTATCAAAATCATTGAATTCATTCCTCTGTGCTTAAAGACATTTCACACCTGAAAGAAACAGAGAGACACACAATATTAACAACTATAGGAAACAGTACTAGAATTAGAAATACAGCACACTGTAATGTCACACTCCAGTCAGTCAAGTTTAGGCAGCTACTGGATGGATACATGTTTACATATCTAGACTGTTGGTACAAGTTATATAAACTAGCCTTGTTGGTATTTCCCTTGCTATTACAGTATGCATAACCTCTTGTCCTGGGCTTGATATAGCTACCACTCAACGTTACTGACTCTGCACATGTGAATGAACCTCACGTGTAAACATGGGCGCCCCTAAGCTGTCACAGCCATGGGGCAAATCTGCTGCAGCTGCATTGCACTGACCCAGGTCAAAGAAGGGTTATTTCTCTTAACAGACTGCAACCATCGACATGTTCATCCTATTTAGAGCAGACTAAAAGGATGGACACTGAGATTAGAGCCAGCTGGTTGTATTAGCTGGAGCTAATTCCCTCTCAATGAGACTTGTAAGGCCCTGTATTACATCAGCATTTCGGAGCTAGTTAATCTGCTCAGAGAATAATGGCATGTGCTTCCAGTGTCGGGCAAGGGCAGTATCACACCTCAACACTGCACACAATGTAACTGTACTGTAGGGGTGCTCTGCACTGAAGAGCAGTCTCACAGCACAACACTGCACACAATGTGACTGTACTGTAGGGGTTCTCTGCACTGAAGAGCAGTCTCTCAGCTCAACACTGCACACAATGTGACTGTACTGTAGGGGTGCTCTGCACTGAAGAGCAGTCTCACAGCTCAACACTGCACACAATGTGACTGTACTGTAGGGGTGCTCTGCACTGAAGAGCAGTCTCACAGCTCAACACTGCACACAATGTGACTGTACTGTAGGGGTGCTCTGCACTGAAGAGCAGTCTCACAGCTCAACACTGCACACAATGTGACTGTACTGTAGGGGTGCTCTGCACTGAAGAGCAGTCTCACAGTTCAACACTGCATACAATGTGACTGTACTGTAGAGGTGCTCTGCACTGAATGTTAGGTGATTCATATGAGATCAAACCTGCCCCCTGGTAATCCTAGGAGATTCATATGACATCAAACCTGCCCCCTGGTAATCCTAGGAGATTCATATAAGATCAAACCTGCCCCCTGATAATCCTAGGAGATTCATATGACATGAAAGCCTATGTAAATACCAACGGCAAAGGGATTTAGTGACTAAAATATAATTGGTCTACCTTCCAGGCTCCAGCTATGCCTTTAGGGATTCTGGAAATCCTCAATAATAATAATAATAATAATAATAATAATAATAATAATAATAATAATAATAATAATAATAATAATAACATGTTAAACATGTTATTATTATTATTATTATTATTATGGAGTTGTTCAATGTGCGATCAGTTCTTTTGTGCTTTTATTCTGAGGCGTGTTTAAAGTGTCTTTGAAAATTGGATTGGTTTCTTAGGCAAGTAAAAAAATGTTTGCAATTGTTCCTTTGCAGGACTTACTTGAGTGTCACAATCCCAGGGTCCATATGGGCCTGTGACTTGCAGCGTTGCAGGTTGCGTTTCAATTGAGCACCGAGGAGCCTCTAAGCCATTACATAACTGAAGTACAAAAAAGACACACATGTATTCTTCTGTTGTAATAGGACAGAGTTTTCTACCAACGCACTGTGCCATATACACTGCTCAAGGGTTTAACCCTTCTGTTGCACGTCCACCATTAAGAGAAGATAGCAGCTAGCCTGCACTGACGAGATGCTCCATGAGACACAGTTAGCACAGCTTTCACTTATCAAACTGCTAGAATCATTTGAGACTTATTTTAAGATCTACTCAGTAAAGTTTCATATTCTACAAAAAGAGGTCATTACTGTAAATGTTTTTTGCAGAACCTACTATAAATATTTCTAAAATACATAATTAGACATCTCTTCTGCCAGTCAGCACATGGAGTTGCTGGCTGTTTTGACTGTTGACTATATGTGCAGCAAAGAGGAGGTTCATTTGATAAATCACTCAATCACATTGCACTGTTCATAGTGTTTGCTTGTGTGTTGGTGGTGGTGGTTGGCAGGGATGGGGTTAATTCCTATCCCTGCCAAAAACATGTGAGAATGTGGCTGGAGCCTTAATTGAATAATTGGTGATCAAGTAGGCCCCAGCCACATTTGATATAAGGGAAGAAATCCTTTGTTTCAGGGTGTGTTGGGAAGGAGTAAGGCGAGTCTTGCTGGGTGCTGTGAAGGCGAATGCCCGCTGGACCGAAGGATTGTTATGTTTTGTGTTTGTGCCTGGTTTTGTTTATTTTGATCTATGATTAGTGTTTTTTTTATTTTATTTTGTTTATTAAATGCACACCCCAGCTCTTAAACCCACAAGTCTCTCTAACCCTTTGCCATCCAGTCACACACGTATAAAAATGACTTATTGATCTTAGAACAACTCAATCCACAGAGTCTGATTTTCCACACTGAAAATGAACTTATAACAGTTATAACCAGGAAATTCAGTTCCAGGAGTAAAATAGAAATAAGATGACAAACTGTACCTCTGAGGAAATCCACAGAAACCACAGAAGGGAACTTCCCTCTGTCTGTCCCTGTCTGGCTTTGGTATCGCCAGCTTCAACATGAACAATGGAGACAAAAGGCCAGCTTTGTAGTGTGAAAGCAGTTTGGCTGGCAGTGTTCAAAGATGTGTATTCATCTGAACCTGCTGTTAATAACTGAAGCAAATACGAGGGCTGAATATGCAGGGGATGTGTGTCACAATAACTCCTGAGAGCTGCCAACCAGAGTTTGATTAAACTGCACTGTAACTGCATTTAACTTGTATTCTGAGTTATTCTTCAGAGCAAGTGCAGTGCCACTGTAGTTAGAACCATGTATAGCTTCCCAGCTGTCTTGTGTAATTTGTTATAATGTTACTAGTCCATAGTGTATAACTTTACTATTCTAGAATACAGGTATGCTTGTATTACATAGCTCCCCTTGCCTGCTCATCAAACACCTGTACAATCAGTGTGGAGAATGCACACCCACTGCCCTCTGAACACAGGCACCTGAGCAGAGACTGAGGACACTGCATGAACGAGAAAGCTTCTATATTACAGAACAACAGACCCAGGGAGCATCGTCCTCACATCCATTCAAGTGCTCCTGAAGAGGCTGTGCCACCTGCACTTATTGGGCACAATGCAAAAGAAAAGGCTGTGCCACCTGTACTTATTGGGCACAATGCAAAAGAAGAGGCTGTGCCACCTGTACTTATTGGGCACAATGCAAAAGAAGAGGCTGTGCCACCTGTACTTATTGGGCACAATGCAAAAGAAGAGGCTGTGCCACCTGCACTTATTGGGCACAATGCAAAAGAAGAGGCTGTGCCACCTGCACTTATTGGGCACAATGCAAAAGCTTTCACAACCATCTAGTACAGTTTGACAGACTGTGCAAAAGAAGTTAGAACTGGCCAGTGGAGCAATGTCAAGGGACGTCGTCATTTACTAAGAACAAAAAAAAGTTAATGTTTGTTTGTTTGTTTGTTTGTTTTTTATTTCAGAAGGGACATGTTATTGTTATGTTATAGTATTTCCAAAACAATCTTGAATTGCCATCTGCAATTTATTTCCAGTGGTATACTTATGAAACTTCTAAAGATGAAACACCATATCCTTGCTGCAAGGGATACAGATTTAGCACCATGTCTGTATAACAATTTTCACTTTCAAACTGCCCTCATGCCAAGCTTCTTTGAGAGTGAATGCCAAGCCTGACCACATTACCTCGTATTGCAATGTAAGAACATAAGAACATAAGAAAGTTTACAAACGAGAGGAGGCTGTTCGGCCTATCTTGCTCGTTTGGTTGTTAGTAGCTTATTGATCCCAGAATCTCATCAAGCAGCTTCTTGAAGGATCCCAGGGTGTCAGCTTCAACAACATTACTGGGGAGTTGGTTCCAGACCCTCACGATTCTTTGTGTAAAACTGTGCCTCCTATTTTCTGTTCTGAATGCCCCTTTGGTTAATCTCCATTTTTGACCCCCTGGTCCTTTTTTCAGGTCGAAAAAGTCAGTTGAGTCGACATTGTCAATACCTTTTAGAATTCTAAATGCTTGAATTAGGTCGGTGCGTAGTCTTCTTTGTTCAAGACTGAATAGATTCAATTCTCTTAGCCTGTCTGCATATGACATGCCTTTTAAACCCGGAATAATTTTGGTCACTTTTCTTTGCACTCTTTCTAGACCAGCAATATGCTTTTTGTAGCGAGGTGACCAGAACTGAACACAATATTCAAGATGAGGTCTTACTAATGCATTGTACAGTTTTAACATTACTTCCCTTGATTTAAATTCAACACTTGTCACAATATATCCAAGCATCTTGTTGGCCTTTTTTTATAGATTCCCCACATTGTCTAGATGAAGACATTTCTGAGTCAACAAAAACTCCTTGGTCTTTTTCATAGATTCCTTCTCCAATTTCAGTATCTCCCATATGATATTTATAATGCACATTTTTATTTCCTGCGTGCAGTACCTTACACTTTTCTCTATTAAATGTCATTTGCCATGTGACTGCCCAGTTCTGAATCTTGTCTAGATCATTTTGAATGACCTTTGCTGCTGCAACAGTGTTTGCCACTCCTCCTATTTTTGTTTCATCTGCAAGTTTAACAAGTTTGCTTACTATACCAGAATAATCATTCATTCTAAATCATTAATGTAGATTAGGAATAGCAGAGGACGTAATATTGATCCCTGTGGTACTCCACTGGTTACCACACTCCATTTTGAGGTTTCTCCTCTAATCAGTACTTTCTGTTTTACCACTCTCTAATCCATGTACATGTGTTTCCTTGAATCCCTACTGCATTCAGTTTGAGATGTAATATTTTATGCGAGAATTTGTCAAAAGCTTTCTGGAAATCTAATAAACCATGTCATACGCTTTGCAATTATCCATTATCGATGTTGTATCCTCAACAGAGAGAGCACAGGGACAGCTGCAATGGCAACACCCATGGGCACAGAGTGGTAATACTGTCACTTTTCACTAATAATCCACTGCAGTGGCATGATGCATTTTGTGTAACAGAGGTCTTAATCGAGAAGCTAAAGGTCCAGGCCAGACCATTCCAAAAGGGCTATCGGAACACTGTTCATTTACATTCCAGACCCAGGGAGTCTATGTGCCACAGCGATGCACAGACTCAGCTGAGATCAACATTTACTGCATTCAGACTACATTTAGCAAATGACTATGTTTATACCATGGTTTTAAAAGTGCCCTGACCATGGATAATAAGTGATAATATAGTTGACTATGCCATCCTTACTAGACGTTATAACTATATAAAGGAAACTGAGTATTTAACACAAGTAAATCTTAAACCCCTGCATATATTCCCTTCAATTAAATGAAAGACATACATATATGCAATTCAAAAATGCCAAGGCTGTTTATTAAAATACAAAGGAAATAAATGAATTTAAAAAAAGCTCAACAAGTATCCTGCAATTGAAACTAAATAACAAGTACAGTAATATCAATTAAATGGTGTATTAAGTCAACTTGAGACAATAAACACAAGCAGTGCTATCCACTCAAAAAGAGACAACTAGGTAGGTGTAATATGTGAAATATCCCATGTCAATAATAGTCGTTCCTTTATGACAACGACAGTTCAGCTATAAGTAAAGTGCAGAAGGCCAATCACTTAATTATTAATACTCTTAAATATCCAAACCTAGTAGGAGGAAGCAACTTCGATGTGCAAAACAACAAAGTGCAATAATTTTACATAGATCAATTATTTAATTATGTATAGCAGCAAAGTCTCATGTGCAAAATAGCAAGGAGCAACATTTATACATCAATCAACAGTCTCATTTGAATATGTATAGCAGCAAAGTCAAATTTGCAATGAATGCCCAATAAGAACATAAGAACATAAGAAAGTTTACAAACGAGAGGAGGCCATTCGGCCCATCTTACTCGTTTGGTTGTTAGTAGCTTATTGATCCCAAAATCTCATCAAGCAGCTTCTTGAAGGATCCCAGGGTGTCAGCTTCAACAACATTACTGGGGAGTTGATTCCAGACCCTCACAATTCTCTGTGTAAAAAAGTGTCTCCTATTTTCTGTTCTGAATGCCCCTTTTTCTAAACTCCATTTGTGACCCCTGGTCCTTGTTTCTTTTTTCAGGCTGAAAAAGTCCCTTGGGTCGACACTGTCAATACCTTTTAGAATTCTGAATGCTTGAATTAGGTCGCCACGTAGTCTTCTTTGTTCAAGACTGAACAGATTCAATTCTTTTAGCCTGTCTGCATATGACATGCCTTTTAAGCCCGGAATAATTCTGGTCGCTCTTCTTTGCACTCTTTCTAGAGCAGCAATATCTTTTTTATAGCGAGGTGACCAGAACTGAACACAATATTCAAGATGAGGTCTTACAAGTGCATTGTACCGTTTTAACATTACTTCCCTTGATTTAAATTCAACACTTTCACAATGTATCCGAGCATCTTGTTAGCCTTTTTTATAGCTTCCCCACATTGCCTAGATGAAGACATTTCTGAGTCAACAAAAACTCCTAGGTCTTTTTCATAGATTCCTTCTCCAATTTCAATATCTCCCATATGATATTTATAATGTACATTTTTATTTCCTGCGTGCAGTACCTTACACTTTTCTCTATTAAATGTCATTTGCCATGTATCTGCCCAGTTCTGAATCTTGTCTAGATCATTTTGAATGACCTTTGCTGCTGCAACAGTGTTTGCCACTCCTCCTACTTTTGTGTCGTCTGCAAATTTAACAAGTTTGCTTACTATACCAGAATCTAAATCATTAATGTAGATTAGGAATAGCAGAGGACCTAATACTGATCCCTGTGGTACACCGCTGGTTACCACACTCCATTCTGAGGTTTTTCCTCTAATCAGTACTTTCTGTTTTCTACATGTTAACCACTCCCTAATCCATGTACATGTGTTTCCTTGAATCCCAACTGCGTTCAGTTTGAGAATTAATCTTTTGTGCGGGACTTTGTCAAAAGCTTTCTGAAAATCTAAATAAACCATGTCATATGCTTTGCAATTATCCATTATCGATGTTGCATCCTCAAAAAAATCAAGCAAGTTAGTTAGACACGATCTCCCTTTCCTAAAACCATGTTGACTGTCTCCCAGTACCCTGTTACCATATAGGTAATTTTCCATTTTGGATCTTATTATAGTTTCCATAAGTTTGCATATAATAGAAGTCAGGCTTACTGGTCTGTAGTTACCTGGTTCAGTTTTGTTTCCCTTTTTGTGGATCGGTATTACGTTTGCAATTTTCCAGTCTGTCGGTACCACCCCTGTGTCAAGAGACTGCTGCATGATCTTGGTTAGCGGTTTGTAAATTACTTCTTTCATTTCTTTGAGTACTACTGGGAGGATCTCATCCGGCCCAGGGGATTTGTTTATTTTAAGAGCTCCTAGTCCCTTTAACACTTCTGCCTCAGTTATGCTAAAGTTATTTAAAACTGGATAGGAACTGGATGACATGTGGGGCATGTTGTCAGTATCTTCCTTTGTAAAAACTTGTGAAAAGTAATCATTTAACATATTTGCTATTTTTTTTTCTTCCTCTACGATTTTGCCATTTGTATCTCTTAAACATTTAATCTCCTCTTTGAATGTTCTCTTGCTGTTGTAATATTGGAAAAACATTTTGGAATTGGTTTTAGCTCCCTTAGCAATGTTCATTTCTATTTCTCTCTTGGCCTTTCTAACTTCCTTTTTGACTTGCGTTTGCAGTTCCGTGTACTCTTTCTGCGTACTTTCTTTTTGGTCCTTTTTTAATGCTCTGTAAAGTGCCTTTTTTCGCTGAATATTTTTTTTAATTGATCTATTAAACCATTTTGGCAATTTAGTTTTACATTTAGATTTGTCTACTTTAGGGATGTAATTGTTTTGCGCCTCTAGTACTACATTTTTGAAGAACAACCATCCTTCTTCTGTGGGTGTTTTCTCTATTTTACTCCAATCTACTTCTGTTAGTCTCTGTTTCATACCTTCATAGTTTGCTTTTCTAAAATTGTAAACCTTAGCTTTAGTCTTTACTTTTGGGGATTTAAAAAACACTTCAAATGAGACCATGTTATGGTCTGAGTTTGCCAGTGGTTCTCTGACCTCTGTTTTAGTTATTCTATCTTCGTTATTTGAAAAGACTAAATCAAGGCATGCCTCCCCTCTAGTGGGTGCCTTCACAAATTGTGTTAGGAAGCAGTCATTTGTCATTTCCACCATTTCTATTTCATCCTTCGCGCTACCCACCGGGTTTTCCCATTTTATTTGGGGGAAGTTGAAATCCCCCATTAGTATGGCTTCTCCTTTGCTACACACATTTCTAATGTCATTGTATAACAGATTATTGTGCTCACCGTCTGAATCTGGCGGTCTATAGCATGCTCCTATTATTATGCCTTTTGAATTTTTGTCTGTTATTCTGACCCATATTGATTCGGTTTTATTTTCTTTGTCCAGGTTTAACACCTGGGCTTCAAGACTGTTTCTTATGTATAGCGCTACCCCTCCTCCTCTTCTGTCCTGCCTGTCTTTCCTATACAGTGTATACCCACAAATATTATATTCGTCCCCATCACTCTCAGATAACCACGTTTCTGTAACACCTATCACATCATAGTTACCTGTTAGTGCAGTAGCTTCAAGTTCTAGAATTTTGTTTCTGATACTTCTAGCATTTAGATAAATACATTTAATGGTTGTCTTACCTGAGTTGTTGTTCTTGTTTTGATGCGGTCTCCCTTCTGTTTTTTTGTTGATTTCTGGGACTAGACATTCAAAAGCACATTTATCCTAATGCAATGAAGTCCAATCAGTGCTTAATGATATTAACCAGTTAATGCAAACACTTAACAGTCGGTGTAGTAAAGCATCATAGAGAAACTTATTAGAATCAGTACAGAACTAAACTAGTTATCGAATGTTCACATGGGGTCAATGTGCAGTGAACAGCAGCTTCGAGTATCTCCAAAACAAAACACAATATCAGTAACAACATAAAATAAAAGTAAATTATTAAATTTACTTTATTAAAGCCTAGTGAAAACGGAGCCTAGTGAAAACAACGATTGATCCTCGCTCGGGCAAACACAACAGGGACACAGAATCAATACGCCACCTAGCCTTGCACAAAGTCAGCAGAACAAAAAGTTCTGGTCCCAATAGTGTCAGCAGTGTCAAAGACATGATTTCTCTGGGTCCTACTCGTTGCAGTCCATCTGCTACACTAACCTTTGTGATAAACCTCAGGGCATGGACCTGAAGGGGAGATATGTGAGGGCAGAGATTTTGTTAGGACTTTGTCCTTTCACAAAATGGAGGCCCCAATAGGACTGCAGTTCACAAAATGGTCACCCACCCCAAATGACACTAACCAGGATCCTTATCAGGTAATTAAGGTATGTCAGCACACCTGCAGGTGTTCAAGGGTAATGACCAGCCCTATAAAAGGAGCAAACTGACAGCACCACAGTGAGAGGGGAGTAGAAGGAGTTTGGTGCTGTGGTTTGAAAGATTTTTGTTGTATTTCTTTTGATTTCCAGATTGCATTATTGTGTATGACCCTGGACTGTTCAGATAACCCTGTTGGCTGATTTGGCCCTGTTTTGGATTAATACCTGATTGTTTGAGAACTCTGGATTGACATTACGATTCTGATTATTGGACATCCCCTTGAAAATAAACCCACAGGTAACATCGTGTTTAAAATAAACTTACACTTGTTTTGTCTAAATGTGTTGTCCCCGCTCATACTTGTGACCGAAGTACGCAAAGAAAGAACAACTTTGTCACACCTTTTTTAAAGTTTACTACAGTAAACCTACATGGGGCATTTGGGATTTACCATGTTTGTCTATGGTTATATATCACAGCAAGCATTTACAAGGGTCATGATTTATTTAAGATAGTTAACTGTTTAAGGTAATTTTCAAAAGAAGTCCAGCATGGCTGCTGTTATTCTTTCTTTGTTTTCCAATGTTTAGCATGCCTCCCAAGCTCAAAGGCTTCGCTCAGTTATGCACGGACATCAGCAAAGGCAAACTGCAGTCTTGTGCAAGTACAGAATCGTCATTCTGTAAATAAAGAAATGTCATTAATAAATCTGTTGCATAAAAGCTCAGAACCTCAGCTGTATTTGCAATTTGCTTCTGAACAGGAGTCATCTCCATTCTTAGTGTGAAAGATACACTTTTTAGAATTTCACTCCAGATGGATGATGGTTGGCACTTCTCTTCAAAATACATTTTCTTGGATCCTAGCCTGAGAGAGTGAGTTCAAGGGGGAAGGATGCTTGTGTTTACACACATTTGAGACTTTAAAAGGTTTTAACGAAGAAACAACTGTATGGAGTTTATTTTGTAAAGCTCTTTGTAGCTGTCTTAGCTAAAGCAATACCAACGAGTTATTTATTTAAAAAAAAAAACGGGGGACGCTGTTTGAACGAGTCGGCACAGCTGAACACAGGCTGAATCGAGACCCGAGTCCACCTTACAAACCACGATTGAAGGCTACGGGAGCCGACTGCAAGAAGTGGAGAAATCTCTCGATGATGTTGACAGCAGGGTTGCTGCCCTGGAAAAAATATGCTCCACCCTCACCACCGAAAATACAGCCATAAAATCGAAATTGGACAATTTGGAATGCAGGAGCTGTAG